>NC_048299.1:188848037-188910350 GCF_013100865.1 Trachemys scripta elegans | reverse complement strand
GGGGGGCAGGAGTGGGGAGAGGGATCGGAGCAGTCAGGGGACAGGGAGCAGAGGGGTTTAGATGGGTTGGGAGTTCTGGGGGGGGGCTGTCAGGGGTGGGGAGTGGTTGGATGGGGCGTGGGAGTCCCAGGGGTCTGTCTGGGGGTGGGGGTGTGGATAAGGGTTGGGGCAGTCAGGGGACAAGAGGCAGGGAGGCTTAGATAGGGAGTGGAGTCCTGGGGGGCAGTTAGGGGCAAGGGTCCCAGGAGGGGGCAGTCAGGGGACAAGGAACGGGGGGAGGGTTGGGGGTTCTGGGGGGGCAGGAAGTGGGAGGGGCAGGGGCGGGGCGCCTCCCGTCCTCTTTTTTGCTTGCTGAAATATGGTAACCCTACTGTAGCATTAAAAATGAGTTTGTGGAAGAGGCAAGACACTCACAGGGCAATGAAGTCAATGGGAGGTGATGGGTACTCAGCACTTTTAAAAATAAAACCACTTATTTATGTGCTTAAATATGGATTTAGGACCCAACCTCTATGCTTCTAGGTAAAAATCCTTACTCCATGCATGTCAGTGAAGGTTTTGCCATAAGACATCTTTCTGTAGCTTTCTTCTGCAGTTTGTTCACGATATTTGGTAGACTTTTAGAGAAGATCTAGAGAAAGATGTTAAATTCATTGTAAAGAGTTTGTTTTTATTTAAAATGTTTAGTCATTTAAAAATGAAGAAAACAACATTCTTGTAGATGAAGCACAGTTTTTCCTTTTAAGTTAACTTTGACCCTACTGGCTAACTTTTGCCTGGAGTTACAACCCATTTGAAAATAGATTTGTTTTCAGTTATACCTTGTAATCCCCCCCACTAAGCTCAATGAAGTTCAAACCCTTCTCAAACTTCACACTTCATTCTGAACAGCACTAAGAGTTAAGTTTTCACCATTTCCGCCTTATCTTTCTGTGTAGAAAGTGTCATGAGAATGAATAGATTTGCCTCTTTCTTTTGTTATAGTCTTAGGAGAGTCAGGGGAATTGATACATTTTACAGAGGATTTTTCATGTAACTATTTTAGTTCCGAGAAAAGTTATCCCCCATTTTTAATGTATGCTATAGTCTTGTTCTCAATATATATTTCATTGTCTTGTAACAAAGACTGCACCAGGCATAGAAAGACAGCATAAAATTAATCCAATCTCTCGACAATTTTACACCAATAATGAGAACAAAGATGGCAGTTACACATCTATTGTCAGGACTGTTCTTGTAGCAAGAACAGAACATGGTACAAAATAAAGCTATCCTTGTGACAACATTAATATTGGAGCCTTTTGAGCTTCCTCAGATGACAGACAATGATATCAAGCATCTAAATTCTGGAGGTGCTTTTTGTAAAAGTTGCATTGCACTTTTTTAGTCTGTAATAAGAAAATCAGTAATAAATGGAACGTACTCATCTTCAATCCTGCATTCAGCTCTGGTCCCGTCATCTCCAAAAGGGCATAGTAAACAGAGCGCTCAGGGAAGGGCAACAAAAAGATTAGAAGCATGGAATGGGGTGAGGAGTCAAAACAAGGAAAGATTTAAAAGGATTAGGGTACTTTAGGAGATATGATACTGATAGAGCATTGGATCCTGCAAAGTACCCTTTACTCCTGTTGAATCCAGTGGAAACTTTGGGTACTCAACCCCACCAAAGTGTTCAACTTCCACTGGCTTCAATGGGAGCTGAGATTGGCACCTTGTGGTCAACTCATAGGATCAAGCTCCTACAGAACAATAATTTGTGCAGAGAGGGTCAGTCAGGTGTTCTTGTATTATGGAAAGGGGTAAATAAGAACATCAGCACTCACGTTAAAGTGCATTATTTAATCTAGATGAAAGAAACTTATTTATAGTTGGTTTAGCTTGTGGAACTCACTGATGCAAGATTTTATTGAAGCAAATAACTTGGAACATTTCAGAAATGGATTAAACATTTATATGAATAAAAACAGTGTCTGCAATTATAAGTAAGAAAACACGAGGACCCTCAGTTCTCATGCTTCTGGCCACAGATACACAGAAGGAGTCTAGTGAGAAATTTCCTACATGATACATTAGTGCACAATTATGGAGGTTTTACATCTTCTGCAGGATATAGTATTAAACCTTAAAACATTTATTTTCTTGAATACCTTCTTTAAGTTGTGAAAAAATATGGTGTTGGCAGAGTGTACACTTAAACAGAACTGAAATATACACTACTCTTATTAACAAATAAAAGAAAAATGTGGCAAAATGTACTTTGACTATAACTTACAGGGCCGGCTCCAGCATTTCTGCCGCCCCAAGCAAAAAAAAAAAAAAAAAAAAAAAAAAAAAAAGCGGCGGCAGTTCAGCGGCAGGTCCTTCGTTCCTAGATGGAGTGAGGGACCTGCTGCCCCCGAATTGCCGCAGGTGTCGCCCCTCTCCCTTGGCCGCCCCAAGCACCTGCTTGTTAAGTTGGTGCCTGGAGCCAGCCCTGATAACTTAGCATTAATGTGCTACTGATCACTAGTTTTGGAAGTGATTTCAAGTAGGAGTGAAAGAGATATGAAAGGTTACCAACAAAATATATATTCTAGTGACTAAAACTTAACTTCAGCAAGTTACAATCTTTGTCTAAGCAGGTTTCTCACCTACAGTCAGTTTCCAGAGACTTCAGCCCCTCTTCTTCCTCCCTGCTTGGTTGAAGGATCAAGATTTCAAGAGCTCTGGCCCCTTGTGTCCCTCAGGTGATAGGTGCCAATGTGGCTTTCTGTTTCTGCTTATATTTTCCAAAGTCTATTGTCTCTGTTTTAAGAACCAGGAAGGCTTCCTGGGGGTATAACATATCCCATTGTAATCGGTAAGTGGTCATCTCCCCTACCTGCTAGTTTGATGGCTGTGTTTACTACAAATGTACTTCCATTGTGTCTGTCCTCACCTTGCTCAATTTGCATTGACAACACCGTGAAGCAGATGAAACAACATTCCTTTGGCTGGGTTAGGCTTATGCACTGCTGGCCAAACGCATTTTAAGACCATATTTCCAGCACACAGCTATAATTCTTTATACACCACCTGTAGATAAATCATGCAATATGACTAGCATGTTACCAGTTTTGATATGATACCTTTCAGGATGCCTTTTTTCACATAGATTGCCCCAACTCACTGTTGTCATAATGAGTGTGAGAGACCTCAGGTGAGTTATGGTATGGTGGTGCCTTCTTCCACTTGGCATAGAGAGGCACCCAGGATCTCACAGCTAATTCCATTTTTTTTCATAAGCACTTTCTACTTTGCTCAGTACTGGCTGTGTTACCAGGAAAGTGGCTACTCATAAAAATATGCCAATTGCCTTAGATAACTTTATAAATTTACCTCAGTATTTCTAGTATTCCAGTTATTTCCCATATAAAGTATAGGCAGGCTAGAAAGGATTCGATTTTTAATTGGTAAATGTCTATAAACATTGATTTCTCCGTACACACACGTTGATGAAAAAGTATTTCCATTGATAATAGCAACATTTATCAATAGTCACAGTACAAAAAGTGCTGTTTGTGAACTTAGATTTTGATGATTATTTTGACATATCATGTTGCTTCCACCCCCATAATTTCACATGATAGTGAAAATTTAAATGAATTAAAAATAAGCTTACAAATAAACATTGATATTATGTATCAAAAATTACAAAAAATAAAAATTGAATTCTGCCAAGCCAAAGCATAAGGGACTATTGTACCATAGATACTAATAAACTTATCTTTTTAACTAAGGTAAAACTTTTTTTTTTTTTTTTTAGTACCCCACATGATGGAAAAATAACAGCGCCCAGAATGCACCTTTGTATTAGACACAGTGCTAGCAGAAGGCAGGGTGGCATGATAACTACATCATTCACTCTGAAATAGAATTCAGCTCAGTCTTGGAAGCCCTGAGGGCGGTGACTAGATTTTGGAAATATTCAATACAACATTTTGTTCAGAACCTTCAAAATTAGGAAATCAAACTGCCATGTGTTTGAGCAAAGCGTGGCAGACTTTACTTACCATATTTTCCAGCATTGATGAGCTATCTAAACAAGGTGTTTGCAACTAAACTAAATTTTTCCAGGTATATCTTAGCTTGTGGGAGGTAGACACCTGAGCAGCTTTCTTCTGAGAACTGATTAAAACATCAGGTAACATTTTCAAATGCATCTGAGTGCTTTAGGAGACTACGTTCCATTTTCACAAGTGAGTAACACCCGGTTATGAACCAAAGCTGGTTCAGCACCTATCTCCTATTGATTCCAATGGCAGCTAGGCATGTAACCTGCTTCAGTGCTTTTGAAAATATGACAGTTTGCTTATCCACATCTGAAGGTGCCTAAATACCATAGACAATCTCATAGTTAGCAACAGAGGATCCTGTGGCACCTTTAAGACTAACAGAAGTATTGGGAGCATAAGCTTTCGTGGGTAAGAACCTCACTTCTTCAGATGCAAGACTTCTTGCAGTGAGGTTCTTACCCACGAAAGCTTATTCTCCCAATACTTCTGTTAGTCTTAAAGGTGCCACAGGACCCTCTGTTGCTTTTTACAGATTCAGGCTAACACGGCTACCCCTCTGATACTTAATTTCGTAGTTAGGCACTTAAGTTTCATAGCAAGTCAGTGGTACTTATACTCTTAAATGCCTAAGTCACTTTTGAAAAAATGGGACAGTCTCAATCATGTAGATGTTTCTGAAAATTTTACCCATCATCTAAGTAATTCTATGAGCAGGGTTTATATTGGGAGCCTGAATAATTCAGGTTGGTGTCCAACTAGACATAAAACATATAAAAGGAAATGTGCACATTTCTAAAATTTCACAATTTCATCATTTTTAACAGCTCAGTGGTGTTAATTTCATAATTAATTAATAGATTTAAAATAAAATTTCTCAGAACATGGAGAGAGTCATCTTGCTACCCAGTGATCATTAAAGACGGGAGCTAACAATTAGACTTAATTGGAGAAACAAGGCGTTTGCAACTAATTGTAGCCCTGGTATAAACAAATACAACTCCATTGAATTCAGTGGAAGCATTTAAAGCCTGAGTTTCCTCTCACTTATACCTGTGTAACTCAGTGAGGTACATGGTAACTCTGCTGGTGTCAGTCAATGTCACTCCTTGGACTTCAGTGAAGCATCGCCACATGACAATCACTTAGCCTAATGAGTTAAATGGAACTTCAGGGGTGTAAAGTAGGTATGAGAAATAATCTGCCTCATGGTTTGCAGAAGTTTTAAGACTATAAATAATCTTCACCCTAGGATCTGTTATTTGAAACAGTTTCTTTTCATAGCTCAGCCCAGACCTTTCCCCAAATCCCAAGTTCCCTGCCTGACCATCTTTCAAGCACAACCTAACATACACTTATAGCTCCCTCCTCTCCCCCTCTCAGCAACAAACCCTCCAGACGTTCCTTCACACCTCCAACTACTAGCGGACAAAATGCGCTCTGCTGGGCAGGAGAGAAAGGAATAGCCAAGAGGAACAGAAAGTGGGAAGTTATGATGGAGGCCTTGGCAGGATGCAGATTAGTTATTGTCTTTAAAACACATCAGCATTTTTTTAAGAATAAAGAAAGCTAAAGGAAATATTTCAATATAGCATATCAATTCCCTGCTATACTATCTACCCAAAGCACCTTAAATCCTCTTTCTATGTTTCATGAACCAGGAAGATGGCTGTCTCTGCAGGATGAAGTGCTGCCAGAATAGGCCAATTTCAGATACTATTTTACTTTGGAGGACTCAGTTTTTCAAGAGACATGTATTTAAGTTTAAAAAGTTTCATAATGCCATCAATTACAGGACTTCTCCTTTAAACTTCTCTCTCCTTGTTTACAACATACATGCATATAACTAGCCATAGCACGTTTAATGCGTCATTGAAGAAAAGCCATTTTTTCCCTTTCTTAAAAGCTTCTATCAGTCTAATTCCAGTTTTCTGCTAAGAGTTCCCTTAATTAAAGATTAACAAATTAAATATTTCTTTTGTTTAATGAAAATATGCTTTATCCTGTAAGCTTTATTTATTTAAGTAATGTTTCTGGAGCCTGGGGTTGTTTGGTTATTTTTAAATAAGTAATGCTGTAACAGCCTTCAGTAAATTCCATAATCTGGCTGCTGTTTGGGGTTTGTTGTTATCTTTGTGCGACATTGATTTTTTTAAAACTGTTTTAAGCTGTAGAGAGAAATCACACGTATTTCAATCATTATTTTCAGTGTTTATCATTGCTATTTTACTGTTCAAAAGAGATTGCAAAGTTTAGTTGCATACTTTTGCCCTAGAGGAAATAAGCACCTGTAAAAGGAATTGCATTTCTTACATTTGCTAAGGATGTAATTTGGTCCTATTATGTGAAATTCTGAGCTTGATCATCTAAGTCATAAATAGTGCCCTATGAGCTGTCTGACTTCAGAGTGGGTACCTAGAACACTAATTTAAAACAATGCACATTTTGCCACAGACAGTCCCTCAAGCCACACTCATACATTTTAAGAGGTTTTAAATCCCACTCCCCTAACTGCTGTGCTCTTCACCTTCAGTGATTGCCATTAAAAAAAATCAGCACTGGCCAACAGTTACTCCACAGTGGTAGCAAAGTTTTTCCCTATATTTAGAAAAGAAACTGTCTGTTGGCAATGTTGACTGATTAATGACAACTTGTGCAAACATACACACACACACACATATATATATATATATATAATGTACGTATGTATGTATGTATGTATGTATGTATCTCCAAGCCAGGCTCTTTAGTCTTAAGAGATTTTTGTAACTTACTGATTTTGCTGCCAGTTTAGGATATTGACAAGGTTGTATTTTTAATAGTGTCATCTGGGGTTCAGCTGCTGTTCACTGATATAGCTTTACGATAATGGTACAAAATTAAGCTGTTGCTTGGTCTGTTTATTGGAAAGGATTAATATATTACTTTTATTATGCTATGTGTCATGTGTTGACACAAGTTTCCCTGTATACGGTCTTCATAGAAGCAAAACATCTATGGAATTTGAATTAAAATAGATTAAACAAAATGCCAAGATGTGCAGTATAGATTTTTTTCCCCTAAAATCTGGAAAATGTTCAATTATTTTGAAAAACAAATGTACACAGAAATGTTATAATGGCCTCAGCTACCATGTCAAGGAACTATCAAGGACACTTACCAGAAACAAACCAAAATAAACTGATCCTATAGCTATTCAGGTTAAAAAAAATCCCCATCTTTTCACCCTCAGTAAAAACAACTCTTTAGACTAGTATGGATGCACTACGAGCGAAAACTCTGCTCTAAAAAAACAGGGGGGCACTACCGACTTTGTGATTGTTATATCTTGAGGCATCCGGAGCTCTGACGGGGAAACATAATATAATGAATTCCACTAGATTTAACAGCTTGGCATTTGACTATAAATGGGATCACCAGATCTAGGTTAGAGAAAAGGCCGCTGATACAGGGTTCTACTTGTAATACTGTGCACAATTTGCAATGATCTGGTATGACGTGATAACTCAGGTAAAAAAAACCCAACCCAACTTATTAATAGTACATTTCTGCGTATCCTCATCAATATGATGCAATTTCATCGTTCATGTGCTAACATTTCCTAAATCCTTCAGTCAGTGGAAAAAAATAAAAGTACCCCTTATGATGTGTATAGGTATTTGTTGAGTAGTACACAGATCCAAAAAAAAAAGAGAGAGATGTTTTCTAATGGTGTTTGACATGGTAAACAATGAAACTCTTCAATGCTAGGTTTGAAGGAATTTTTAGTCTTACAACACTTCAATTTAGCTGAAGTGTAGGCTAGCTGCACAATGCTGTGATCCTCCCCAGTAGCTTGGGACACCCATGTCCACATAATGACCAGAAGAATCTAGCCCACTGTTTTCTTATTCACATGAAAACAGCCTTCTGTCGGAAGAGGCTAACTATAATGTGCTTTTAGCTTTCAGGCTGCTGTCAATGCTCTTTCCCTGCCAAACTCAATGGAACTGGTAACTAATGCTTAGGCAGAATGACGTTAACTTTTTTCCCCTTTCCAGAAATATTCAAGTTCAATACCACTTTCACTAATGTTTAAAGAGAAAGGGAGCACCAGGCCAAGCAGACATGACTAATTAGCCCGACATACAGTATACGGTATGTTGAGGCACTATAGTATGCAGCTGTATGTGACTATTAGTCTTCATGATAGCACTCACTTACCTGGATTCCTCCTTCATGTTAAAGTGACTGTCCTGCGCACGCCTAGAGACATTCCACTAAAAGCACTTGTGTAAAGGGCCAACAGGATGTGTAGACCCTAATTCTCAGGTCTGCCTTCTGGTTTTGTTTGTTTGTTTCTTTCTATTATTGTGCATTTTCTTCTGCAGGTTCCTGCAAAATATATACACATATATGTATGTGTATGTATACATATCATTTTGTAAGTGTTCTTAATCATGCTTTTTTCTTCTGCTTTGCCTCATTTATTCCTGTATCCTCCTGTTCTCATTTATTTTTTGTGCAACCAAACCTTATAATAAATTATTATTAAATATAACTTGTCAGTGACTGTGTCTTTGTGTTTTGTTTTCACTTGAGTGTGTTGCTGTGCCTCAGGGCCAGATTTCTTTCTTTTTCTCAACCATAAGGACCTGAGTGACTGCTAGAGCATCTTGTGTGACCATTGAGAGGGAGGGATGGTGAGCTCCATGAACCCTTCTTATTCTGGGCAAGAGGAAACCTGATGTATTTGATCTTGTCACTTCACATGCAGGTATTATGTTACCAGTGGGCAAAAACAGTTTCATTCTGCTGCCACGCTATAAAGCACCCAATATAAAGTGCCACTGCAGATGTTAAATACCTGGATCTAGACAGAAAATAACACATTTTCCCTCTGCTTCACTCGTTCATATAAACTTTCAGGATGAAATTCAGACCTGGTGTAGGCAGATGCAGTTCCAGTGCCACGGGAGGTACACCAGCTCTGAATTTGGCCTCTTCATTTATTCCCTCCCTCCCTGCCAAAATGATTGTTTAAAATGTAGATAAAGTCTCAGAAGATGTAAATTATAGACAAACAAATAATCTCTTGCTGCACTGATAAATCAAAGTCACTTAGCTGATGGAGACTAAAACAAATAAAGGTCCGTCTGGTACAAAGAAAATAAAGCCTATGCTCCAAAGCCTGTACTTCTACGTTGGTTACTTTATTCAGACACGAGAAGGAAACTCATGCTCTTGTCTTAGGTTTGCGTGAGAAGTCTCTGTAGTTGATATAAATCTCGTCCATCGCCCCAGATACTGATGCTACTCCTCTTCTGTTGTTTTGTGCACCACAAAAGTTGGATCTTCCATAACTGTTACTGGGCTAGAAGAACATAAAGCAATTAAAAAATGTCAACTGTGAACTGCAAATCAGTGGTTCATTAGAGAGTCACGCTTTATTTCATCAAGGGAGGTGCTCACAATTGAGCTAAAGCTCAAGAGCTCCTGTTGGTGTTGGACTCTGGATGCCCTCGGAATAACAGTAATAGGAATGTCAGAAAAAGGAAGAAAAGCTGTTTGAGCCCAGATCTCATTTACAGCACTAGAAGATAATGCAGTAGTGAAGGTAAGGTTGGAGAGAACAGAGATGGGAGGAGGAACCTGGAACAAGTTGGTACTTTTAGTATTCTGAACATTTCAAACAGTTCCAGAGTTTTCTCATAACATCTAGGATAGGGCTGACAAGCAATTAAAAAAAAAAATTACACGGTTAAAAAAAATTAGAGTATTAGAATACCATTTATTTAAATATTTTTGATGTTTTCAGATATATTGATTTCAATTTCAACAGTGTACAGTGTTCACTTTATTTTTCATTAATTTTTGCACTGTAAAACTAAAAATTGTATTTTTCAATTCACTTACTATAAGTACTGTACTGCAATCTCTTTATCATGAAAGTTGAACTTACAAATGTAGAATTATGCACAAAAAATAACTGCATTGAAAAATAAAACAAATGTCTAACTTTAGAGCCTAAAAGTCCACTTTTTGTTCAGCCAATCGCTCAGACAAACAAGTTTGTTTACATGTGCAGGAGACAATGCTGCCCACTTCTTGTTTACAATGTCACCTAAAAGTGAAAACAGGCATTCTCGTGGCACTGTTGTAGCTGGCATTGCAAGATATTTATGTGCCAGTTACGCTAAAGATTTGTTACAGCCCCCGCTCCCCTGCCGCCTGGGGCTGAAGCCCTCTGGCATGGGGCGGTGGGGCTTGAACAGGCTCAGGCTTCGGTCTCCTCTCCTGGATTTGTGTAGTAATTTTTGTTGTCAGAAGGGGGTCGCAGTGCAATGAAGTTTGAGAACCCCTGCTCTAGATCTCTGAGACGAGCTGCTTCTATAATTCAAACTGTGTTCTCAGAAGCTATCTTATATTGCCTCTGTTACTGTAGTATATGAGTACCTCACAGTCATTCGAGTATTTATGCCCACAACACTTCTGTGAGGTGCTATTATCTTTAAACTTCTTTGGTGTCTTGCAGGCCACAAAGATGGGGACATCAGTATTTGTATTATTATTAAACTAAACGTAACTGATTAAAAGGCAGGTAGAGCTGCTCTTTGTATATAAGCCAGTAAATCATTCAAATGTATGCAGCTAAACTGGGTGCCCAGATATCTGGGTTCACAGATTGTCCTGATTTCAAAGTTGTTCTGGCTGAAACAGGGTGAAGACTGACAGGGTGCTCCCACAGTGGTTCCATCTCCTCATCTGCTGCACCGTTACATGAAAGATGGAGTGGAGAGCAGGGTTAGAAGGGAAGGGATGAAGGATGGCAATGAATAATGGAAGAGGTGAAAGGAGAAGTATGTTTTATTATCCCCTCCTAGCTGGCAAGCAGTGCCAATACACATGCCCTTCCTTCTTCAAGGCAAATCATCTCCATTCCTTCCCTCCTAGCCACCAAGCACACTTTCAGCGGGGCTGTCAATTAAGCACAGTTAACTCACGTGATTAACTCAAAAAATTAATCGCAATTAATCAAAGTTTTAATCGCACTGTTAAACAATAGAATACCAATTGAAATGTGCAATATTTTGGATATTTTTCTACATTTTCATATATATTGTATTCTGTGTTGTAATTGAAATCAGTGTATACTATTTTTTATTACAAATATTTTCAATGTAAAAATGACAAACAAAAGAAGTAGTATTCTTTAATTCATCTCATACAAGTACTGTAGTACAATCTCTTTGTCGTGGAAAGGCAACTTACAAATGTAAATTTTGTTTGTTGAATAACTGCACTCAAAAACAAAACAAGGTAAAACTTCAGAGCCTACAAGTTCACTCAGTCCTACTTCTTGTTCAGCCAATCGCTAAGACAAACACATTTGTTTACGTTTACAGGAGATAATGCTGCCCTCTTCTTGTTTACAATATCACCAGAAAGTGAGAACTGACGTTTGCATGGCACTTTTGTAGCCAGCATTGCAAGGTATTTACTTGCCAGTTATGGGAAACATTCATATGCCCCTTCATGCTTTGGACACCATTCTGGGAGGGCATGCTTCCATCCTGCTGATGCTCGTTAAAAAAATAATGCATTAATTACATTTATGACTGATTGTATGCCCCCTGCTGTGTTTTACCTGCATTCTGTCATATATTTCATGTTATAGCAGTCTCGGATGATGACCCAGCATGTTCATTTTAAGAACACTTTCACTACAGATTTCATAAAACACAAAGAAGGTACCGATGTGAGAGTTCTAAAGATAGCTACAGCACTCTATCCAAGATTTAAGAATCTGAAGTGCCCTCCAAAACCAGAGAGGTATGGAGTATGCTTTCAGAAGTCTTAAAAGAGCAACACTCCAATGCAGAAACTACAGAACTCGAACCACAAAAAAAAAAAAAAAAAAAAATCAATCTTCTACTCATAGCATCTGACTTAGATAATGAAAATTAACATGCATTGGTCCGCACTGCTTTGGATTGTTATCAAGCAGAATCCATCATAAGCATGGACGCATGCCCTCTGTAATGGTGGTTGAAGCATGAAGGCACATATGAATCTTTAGCACATCTGGCACGTAAATATCTTGTGACTCTGGCTACAACAGTGCCATGAGAATGCCTATTCTCACTTTCAGGTGACATTGTAAACAAGAGGCAGGCAGCATCATCTCCTGCAAATGTAAACAAACTTGTTTGACTGAGCGATTGGCTTTACAAGAAGTAGGACTGAGCCCTTTCAGGCTCTAAAATTTAACATTGTTTTATTTTTGAATGCAGGGGTTTTTTTGGACATAATTCTACATTTGTAAGTTCAACTTTCATGATAAAGCGATTGCACTACAGTACTTGTATTAGGTGAATTGAAAAATACTATCTTGTTTTCTTACGTTACAAATACTTGTAATCAAAAATAAATATAAAGTGAGCATTGTATACTTTGTATTCTGTGTTGTAATTGAAA
The DNA here is from genome assembly GCF_013100865.1 of Trachemys scripta elegans. Lineage (NCBI taxonomy): Eukaryota > Metazoa > Chordata > Testudines > Emydidae > Trachemys > Trachemys scripta. The sequence goes on along the minus strand of NC_048299.1, from coordinate 188,897,862 downwards.
TCAATATATCTGAAAATGTAGAGACCATCCAAAAATATTTAAATAAATAGTATTTTATTATTGTTTAACAGTGTGCTTAATTGCGATACATTTTTTTAATTGCTTGACAGCCCTACTTTCAGCCCTTCTCCCCTCCCCAAACTTGACACTTCTCTCCAGCTGCCAAAATCCCCTCTCAAACTCTCTAACTATAGTTAGAAATGCAGCCCAAGATGTCATCAGAAAAGTCTGATCACCCAGCAAACCAGAATCACATAATTTTGCCCAGAAATAGCAATCACTACTGCAATTCCTCCCTTCGTGAGAGAATAAAGGCTGAGAAAAAAGGGCCAGATTCTCACCCAGTGTAGGCCCATTGCCTTCAATGGAACTCCTCAGATTTACACCAGCTGAGGATCTGGTCCAGAGTGTTTAAGTGCTAATCGGTAAAAAAAAAAAATGAGCCAAGGTAGTTGCTATGTCTCACTCATTTCCAAAATAAAAATAAACCAAAAAACCCAACAACTTTTGTCACAAATACAAATATACTTCATTATAGGATCAAGTAGCAGGGGAAACTAGGCTGCTATTCAAATCATAGTTCTCAAATCAAATGGTGACTGGGAGGAGCAGGAAGAGACTCCCACATTCACTGAGAAAGATTACATAGTGTTCAGCAGGAAAGATGGCAAAGGTGGCCTCAGGAGCCAGGACTGAGGGTCAATGAAGAGGAAAGGCAGGAGCAGAATTAATTTGGCACCCTTCCCTCATCTTAGCATTCTTAGGGCTCTATAAAAATGTATATTATATTAATTATATTTTTATTATATAATATCATATCATAAGGAACATAAATAAGTATTAGTGTTTGGGTCTCACCTCTAAAGAACAAAAAAGAGGAAGGGAAACCTCTGAAAATTGGGTATCTGCCCTACAAAATTAGAGTATGTGAACTCACATCTCACCCCCAAACATAGCACCTAAGTTCTCCTGTTACGCTTCTCCCATGGCAGAAGTCCTGCATACATATGCAAAATGCTTAGGTATTACTTTTAAGACAAACTGAAGATGTATCAAGTAATAGAATGAACCAAGGTTACCTTTAGTTTCCAAAATTAAACATGCATGCAGCATATGGAGGAATGATGGGGTTAGCTTTCAAGCCCAAAGGCAAATTCTTTGCAATCATATCTAACATCTTATATCACAGAAGAATCACTGCCAAAATAGTAAGCACTTTGATGTTTAATACTGTCAAAGTCCTTAACAAATATTAACTAACCCTTGCAGCACTCCTCTTAAGCTAGCAATCCATTTTTATTCAAGGAGAAACAGAAATTCAGAAAGATATTAAAGCCATATTTTCACACAAGGGAGCTCAAAAATCAGCCCACAAATCCATATTTAGGACAAATACACAGGGCCTGATTTGGAGATTTGCTGAGCATCTGCAACTCCCATTAACTTGAGAATGGTGGCCTGCATGATTAGCCCATAAACAGGATTATAACTCAGGAATTCCTGGTGCTTGGATCAGTGCTCAGACCACTACACCATGCTGTCTCTTACAAGTGTGAGCATATTTCAGGGAGAAAGTGAAAAAAGCACCAGTAGTAAAAGTACAATCTAAAGTGCAAACTGCAGAAAGTACTGTTTTTACGTTGTCACATTTAAATTAGTCAGAAAAGACAGACAAAGAAAAAAATTCTGCAAAAAGCAAGTAGTTCTTTGGCCAGTCTTACCCGGGTTTGAGTAGAATACAGGGCTTTCGACAGGACCTTCATGATCCTTCTCCTTTTCTTTCTGGTGACACACATTCATTAGGAATGTTACAGTGGAAATGCACATTTACATAGTTTAGCAGATTAATTCTAACATCATAGATCTGTACCATAGTATCAGTACAAAAATAATAACCAAAAAAGGTTTAAAAGGCCATCTAGCATCTTGGGATTTTGCTTCCCAGGGAGAACTAGAAATGAGAGAGATAATAGAGGGCTGGGTTTACCTTCTTATTCAAACCAAAAGAAAGAACAAACTCCAATCAGCCTCTCCTCTGGGTATCTAGGCAGCTTAGTGTTTCTGTGTCTGAGTTATAGACTATAACCTACTTGACTTTGTCTCTTAGGCTTGGTCTACACTACCCCCCTAATTCGAACTAAGGTACGCAACTTCAGCTACGTGAATAACGTAGCTGAAGTTCGAAGTACCTTAGTTCGAATTAGTTCGAACTTACCTTGGTCCACACTCGGCAGGCAGGCTCCCCCGTCGACTCCGCGGTACTCCTCTCGGCGAGCTGGAGTACCGCAGTCGACGGCGAGCACTTCCGGGTTCGACTTATCACGTCCAGACTAGACGCGATAAGTCGAACCCAGAAGTTCGATTTCCAGCCGTCGAACTACCGGGTAAGTGTAGCCAAGGCCTTATAGGGCTGAGCACAAAGTTGGGACATAAATAATACATTTAAAAAACCAACCCCATTTCAGGTGAATGTAAAGACATATTTGCCAATTAGCTAAAATGACTTTTTTTCTAAAAATGCTTTTTATTGGGGGCGGGGGGAGAGGGCGCGGGATGTCTCATTATTTTGTTGCTGTTGTTTCTGCCACTTCAACAAAAAACAAAGACATAAAATCTAGGTTCAACATCTTTTAGTCATTTGGTAGGGGATGCAGTAAACTTGGGGGAATGGCGGGAAGGCATTCAAGTGGGAAATAAATTCAGAACTTAATCCCTTAGCATGTAATCACAGAGCATGCTAGTTGTGGTTTATGTCATGAAAGCATTTCATAGGTGCATGAAGATTAGAACGTGTTGAAATTTTTCAGAATTTGAAATTCAAATTTTTTTAAAAATTAGGAAAATCTTGAAACATTCACAATGTTTTCTACCAGCTATAGCATCAGAATTTTTCCAGTGTTGACATTTCAAATTTCCAGTAAAAGGGGTAAATTTTAAAAAATTGCTACATTTCCACACCCCATTTTAAAAAAACAATTCTAAAGAGGATGTTAGAGTATTAGCAGTAACGTCAATGGAAGGCTATCCAGTATGAGGTCCTTGAGACTTTAGAGCTACTTGGTGTCATTAAGGAATTGAATCTGTTATTCTGCTTACTTTTTACGATAAACAGCGGTGATGCTGATGATCAGTATGGTGACCAGTAGTAATAATGAGGCAGCAGCCCCTCCAGCAATGAGCAAAATATGCCAGTGATGATCCAAAGTTGCTAGAAGATAATAATAAAGATCATCAATAGTTTGAAGAGGCAGGAATTCTTCACGTTCCACTAAGGTTCAAATCAACAGTTATATGGATAAAAACATATTCAGTGAAAGCTAACGGGGAAAATGAGACTGGCCCTCCCTCCCGCCCCTCAGGACCCAAGAGCAATTCTTCACTGTCACCTTTGTTTCTGGGGTTCTCAGCAGTTTACATTGATATCACAAAAGGCGAGAGACCACAATACAGAGATAGGGACTAAACAATGCATCACATAGCTTATTTTTTCCCCCACTGAGGAAACCAGAGTCTGATATCATGGACAAGATCTCTTCAGGTAGAAATAATAAAAATACGACATGCTAGTTTGTGTAAAAGTTATTGCAGAAGCAGATATGGCCTATGGTTTTACTCTACAGAGGTTATCCTAAACAAATAGTCCAACAGTCTCTCAAAACTCAGCCTCCTGGTCCTCATGACTGAAAACAACCAACAGCTTTGTCATCTCTTCAGAGACCCCAAAAAGGTTGCCACCGTCAACATTACATTGTCAACATTTGCCAACAGATACTACTACACACTCATGCCAGTTATTTCCTATGCTAACTATAGGGGAAACTGTTTTAACAAGCATTTCCACAAAAATGTGTCCCCTCAACCTATGGTAGTTCCCATGTCCTGGGGCTTTTGTTTGAAGAAAGGTTGGAGAACCTATTCATCTGTTCTACTATTTAAACAAAGACACTTTCTGAGAACCATAACCAAGGTGAGAAGCACTTAATCAAAATCATGTTAGACTTCACTTTCCTTGAAATGTTTAGATTTTATTTCTGAAAATCTTACTGGGCCAGACCCAAACTGTAGCCAAGGAGCACTCAAATGGCCAACTAGAGGGGGCAAAGATGGTTTTAAGACACATATGTACTCCCCCAATCCTGGGACCGCCCTGCACACAATTTATTTATATAGTTCCCGTCATCTGAGCACCACAAATGATAATATATTCTCACAACACTCCTGACAGGTAAGAAGTGATTATCCCAATTTTACAGATGGGAAAATTGAAGTACGGAGGGGAAGTGACTTGCCCAAGGCCTCCCAAAAACTCTGTGGCAGACTCAAATCTCTTGAGTCTCAGTCCAGTGTTTCAGGGGGGAGGGATAGCTCAGTGGTTTGAGCATTGGCCTGCATAACCCCAGGGTTGTGAGTTCAATCCTTAAGGGGCCATTTAGGGATCTGGGGCAAAAAAATTAGTTGGGGATTGGTCCTGCTTTGAGCAGGGGGTTAGACTAGATGACCTCCTGAGGTCCCTTCCAACCTTGATATTCTATGATACAACTATCCCTCTTCAGTACTGTTTACTACACACACAGTAGTTATATTGAATAGAATTTCTCACACTCTTGATACTTATTTTGATTAAAAGAAGCAGGAAAAAAAGTATGTTAAACCACAGAACTTCTAATCAGCCTTTGTGCAACCCACCACAATGCACTGCTTCCTCCTCCTATGAGCAGGTGCTAGGGGCACAAGCTGTTAACAGCAGCATATGCATTAGCCAGCTGGTTTCACCTCCTATGCTGCAGGGTCCACAGTGTGAGTCAGTGTGTTAACAGACATACTACCCAGTCAACCCGAGTGGTAGGAGGGATTCTGTCCAGCTAGATGCATAGGAAAAAAATGCTCCCTTATACATTCTTCTGCTTTTTTTGCCTCTCTTCAGACAGAGCATAGGATCTCAGAGCTCCGGTATGAAACTGCAGAAAAACCTGAGAGTCTCTGGATAAAGTTGAGAAGTGTGAGCAACAAGGGTGATGTTGTGGTCGGAGTCTGCTATAGACCACCAGACCAGGGGGATGAGGTGGACGAGGCTTTCTTCCAGCAACTAACAGAAGTTGCTAGATCGCAGGCCCTGGTTCTCATGGGAGACTTTAATCACCCTGATATCTGCTGGGAGAGCAATACAGCGGTGCACAGAAAATCCAGGAAGTTTTTGGAAAGTGTAGGGGACAATTTCCTGGTGCAAGTGTGGGGGAACCAACTAGGGGCAGAGCTTTTCTTGACCTGCTGCTCACAAACAGGGAAGAATTAGTAGGGGAAGCAAAAGTGGATGGGAACCTGGGAGGCAGTGACCATGAGATGGTTGAGTTCAGGATCCTGACACAAGGAAGAAAGGAGAGCAGCAGAATATGGACCCAGGACTTCAGAAAAGCAGACTTTGACTCCCTCAGGGAACAGATGGGCAGTATCCCCTGGGAGAATAACATGAAGGGCAAAGGGGTCCAGGAGAGCTGCTTGTATTTTAAAGAATCCTTATTGTGGTTGCAGGAACAAACCATCCCGACATGTAGAAAGAATAGTAAATATGGCAGGCGACCAGCTTGGCTTAACAGTGAAATCATTGCTGACCTTAAATGCAAAAAAGAAGCTTACAAGAAGTGGAAGATTGGACAAATGACCAGGGAGGAGTATAAAAATATCGCTCAGGCATGCAAGAGTGAAATCAGGAAGGCCAAATCGCACTTGGAGTTGCAGCTAGCAAGAGATGTTAAGAGTAACAAGAAGGGTTTCTTCAGGTATGTTAGCAACAAGAAGAAAGTCAAAGGAAAGTGTGGGCCCCTTACTGAATGAGGGAGGCAACCTAGTGACAGAGGATGTGGAAAAAGTTAATGTACTCAATGTTTTTTTTGCCTCTGTCTTCACAAACAAGGTCAGCTACCAGACTGCTGGACTGGGCAGCACAGTATGGGGAGGAGGTGACCAGCCCTCCGTGGAGAAAGAAGTGGTTCAGGGCTATTTAGAAAAACTGGATGAGCACAAATCCATGGGACCGGATGCCCTGCATCCGTGGGTGCTAAAGGAGTTGGCGGATGTGATTGCGGAGCCATTGGCCATTATCTTTGAAAACTCATGGCGATCGGATGAGGTCCCGGATGACTGGAAAAAGGCTAACGTAGTGCCCATCTTTAAAAAAAGGAAGGAGGAGGATCCAGGGAACTACAGGCCAGTCAGCCTCACCTCAGTCCCTGGAAAAATGATGGAGAAGGTCCTCAAGGAATCAATTATGAAACACTTAGAGGAGAGGAAAGTGATCAGGAACAGTCAGCATGGATTCACCAAGGGGAAGTCATGCCTGACTAACCTAATTGCCTTCTATGAGGAGATAACTGGCTCTGTGGATGAGGGGAAAGCAGTGGATGTGTTATTCCTTGACTTTAGCAAAGCTTTTGATACAGTCTCCCACAGTATTCTTGCCACCAAGTTAAAGAAGTACGGGCTGGATGAATGAAGTGTAAGGTGGATAGAGAGCTGGCTAGATCGTCGGGCTCAACGGGTAGTGATCAATGGCTCCATGTCTAGTTAGCAGCCGGTTTCAAGCGGAGTGCCCCAAGGGTCAGTCCTGGGGTCAGTTTTGTTTAATATCTTTATTAATGATCTGGAGGATGGTGTGGACTGCACTCTCAGCAAGTTTGCAGATGACACTAAACTGGGAGGTGTGATAGAAACACTGGAGGGTAGGGATCAGATACAGAGGGACCTAGACAAATTAGAGGATTGGGCCAAAAAAACCCTGATGAGGTTCAACAAGGACAAGTGCAGAGTCCTGCACTTAGGACGGAAGAATCCTATGCACTGCTACAGACTAGGGACCGAATGGCTAGGTAGCAGTTCTGCAGAAAAGGACCTAGGGGTCACAGTGGTCGAGAAGCTGGATATGAGTCAACAGTGTGCTCTTGTTGTCAAGAAGGCTAACGGCATTTGGGGCTGTATAAGTAGGGGCATTGCCAGCAGATCGAGGAACGTGATCGTTCCTCTTTATTCGACATTGGTGAGGCCTCATCTGGAGTACTGTGTCCAGTTTTGGGCCCCACACTACAAGAAGGATGTGGAAATATTTGAAAGAGTCTAGCGGAGGGCAACAAAAATGATTAGGTGTCTGGAGCACATGACTTATGAGGAGAGGCTGAGGGAACTGGGATTGTTTAGTCTCCAGAAGAGAACTACCTGAGGGGGGGAGGTTCCAAAGAGGATGGAGCTCGGCTGTTCTCGGTGGTGGCAGATGACAGAACAAGGAGCAATGGTCTCAAGTTGCAGTGGGGGAGGTCTTGGTTGGATATTAGGAAACACTATTTCACTAGGAGGGTGGTGAAGCACTGGAATGCTTTACCTAGGGAGGTGGTGGAATCTCCTTCCTTGGAGGTTTTTAAGGCCTGGCTTGACAAAGCCCTGGCTGGGATGATTTAGTTGGGAATTGTTCCTGCTTTGAGCAGGGGGTTGGACTAGATGACCTCCTGAGGTCCCTTCCAACCCTGATATTCTATGATTCTATGATCTAGGCCAAAGTAAACAGGATGCAAAAACAAATAACCTTATTGTTTTCAAATTCTGATGTGACACAGAAATGAAAGTAGCGAACAGTAAGGAAGACATGGGCTGAGAAAGAATCATCTCTGATTTGTTAAAAATGAGGACTATATATTTTAATATACGGACTATATTAGCTATATTATACTATATATCAGCAGTTCTCAAACAGCGGTCCAGGAAACCATGGTTGGTCACATAGTGCTGTGTCTCCTCCTGGTTTCCATCTGTTAAAATGTATTAAAAGACAGCTGAAGTGCTTTCGTAATATTCTTTCCATGTAAGCAATATTTGTAATTGCCACAGAGATACTAATTAATTGAAAATGGGAGGAGAGCGGACCATGAGAAAAACTATTAAGGTCTGGTCCATGTTACTGAAGATTTTGAGAACCCTTGCCATACATCACTCCTATTTATTATTTGTATTACTAGAGCCTAGATTACTAAACCAGACCGGGTCTACAGACCCTACAGACACAAAGAGACAACCCCTGCCCCAAAGAGCTTACAGTTTAAACAGACAAGAAACAGACTAGTAGGTGGGGAGGGCAAGGTAGCAATAACAGGAGTATGTTTAACCAAGGACTAGTTAAATGCACAGTTTATGTGAAACAAGCCAATCAGTAACAGTCATCACAAATCGCCACCTGCTTAACCCATTACAAGATGGCTGTGTTCTGGGAGCATCATAGCAGAGGTGAATCCTTAGGAGGACAAAGGAAGTTGACAATGGTTAACTATGAACAGACGCCGTAACTTGTTCACTAGCTTCTCTTCAATGCTGATGTGCACACAGGAAACTGCAGGGCAAATGCTAGCCACAGAAAGACCCCATGCTTTAATTTCAATATTGTTCTACTGGAAAGAAAGAAAATTCAAATGTTTATATTGCTGAAGGGACATGGGACATTACAGCATTCTGACAGACTGTAAGAGCTGAAGACTTTCATACTGTAAGCACATATAAAAGCCTGTGGCCTTGTGTTTTGAGCCTGATTGCAGTTGTCATATGCTTATGACAAAGGAGAAGAGAAAGATGTGTTTCCTTCCAAGATATTATACAGCATTAGTCAGTCTGTATATCATAAGGATTTTCTGCTTAGGCAACTGCAAAAACAAACAAACAGATTGCCCTGTATGGAGCAAGTTCAAACATGTTCACATATTAGCTGCTTTGCTAAAACAGAGCATTTCATTATTATCTGTGCCAGAACATCAGATGCTAAATCCCCTCAAACTTCAGGAATGAGTGGGTCTGCATCAAGCTCAACACTGCTGGTGGATTCCAACCAGAAAATGCCCCTCAAAAATGTAGGGGAGTTTTGGCTCCAGGGTTATCAGGCTGGGTTCATCTCTGATTTATGACAGTTTGAACATGGTGATTACCAGCTACCTAGTTAAATCTGGGTAAGAAAATTCTACAGATTCTGCTTTAGAAGCAAAAATAATACCCAGAAGCCCTTTTCGCCTTTTCTCAGTTGAAGTGAATTATGCCCTCCTGCTGCTTTTGTTTTCATAAATATACCAAACCCTACTGTAACTACTGACCTTTCAAGATTTCACAGAAACAATATCTACATGTCAGAGACTTGTCTCTTTAACGCCTGTCTTCTGATGAAAGGAGCTAGGCTGATGGGAGACTATTACACCTGTTCAAAAGGCCAGGCCCATTTTCCTTAAGTGTTGGACGAAAAACAGTTTTGTAGTATTGACATTTTCTTCACGGGATTTTGAAAATTTCATGGGTGAAGTCCTTCAACACACCAACTGTTGTTTTGAGAAGGAAACACTGATGGGCTAGACAGTTACAGTGCATTGTGACCAAATGAGAGGTTTTTATTGCACTGTAAGGAGCTTGTTGTAGCTTGTTATATGTCTTGCTGGAATGGTACATATAATATGCTAACTACACACTGCTGGAACAGCTCAGTGTGCAAATGAGGGAAAGAAAGCAACACATGCATGTTAATGCTTAGGAAAAGGGGCTTTGTTAACTCATAAAAGTCCTACAAGCACACTTATTTCATCTAGGAATCTAAGGTGAGCGAAAAGAACTAATTCCATCAGTTCCTATCTCTTCACTCCAGTCTTCCTACAATAGTCTTCACAAACACACGCGCCTCTTGCTGCCTGCTGCAGAAGGCAAACTCCTAATACCACCTGCCCACATCATACCAGAAGAGCCAAAAGGGCCCACGCTGACTGGACAATGTGCATCTTGCTTCCCACCCATCTAACATTCCCCAGCAGCCATTTTTAGCTGCATTTTGGTTTTATCCTGTCCCTGAGCTATTTTTGCCACAGTGACTGTCTGAACCTCCCCCTTCCACCCTTCCCTGCTGCTTCCAGAATGAGGCAGAGGGCAGGATCTAGCAACAACCAAGGAGGCAGAATGAGGCAGGGCAAGGGAAGGGAGGTGTGTTCCTATGTAAGGTAGACAATGTGGGAAGGACTGGCTGTGCTCAAGGGCCCTGACCCAACCCATTGTCTCCCTGGTTTTCCCCTGTCACTGGGCCAGCAACCTGAGCCCCTTGGAGTCCTGACAGCTTAAAATACCACAGGGATGGCCATTACCCAAAGGGTTGTGTTAGAGAGCTTAGTCCTTCACTTTCACACTTCCCTGGTCCTTCTTGCATGAACAGAGAGCAACAATGCCCAAAGTCCAAAGGCGCCAACAATTCGATGTTTATTGGGGTGCACTTCCAGCAAGCTTAAATCCAAGTTTCTTTTTCCTTATTTTCGAATCCCAACTTACTTCCTGTTTGTCACTAATTTATATAGTAATATTTTTAGCTATACCTTAACCAATCATTCTACTAAAATTTACCTAACCAATCCTAACATATTGTAACATGATTAGCTAACCAATTATATCCCACCACCTTAATTAGTTTACACCCAGCAAAATTAATTATACAGCAGACAGAAACAATTACAGAACCAGACAGAGACCATGCTGATAAACATACAAAACAATACAGAAGTGAGGATTTTACAACTACATCTATACAGACATAAGGGCTTTCCAGCTGTGTCTATTGATAAGTGAGTTCTTACCAGACAGAAAACTATCAAACTAAATTTCCTTTTACATGTTCTAGGCTCTTTCCTTTCTCTGAAGGTGATAGATTGGATCACCTTCCTAACAGCCCCAAATTGCCTTATTTCAATATGACTAAACAGGGCCTCAGACTGTCACAGTAAGAAAAGGCCCTTCCACAAATAGACAATGATTTTAATTCTTTCTTTCTTTCTTTCTTTCTTTTATACCTCTATAACTAGCTAAGTGATAAGAATACACCTAAATTCTTAAAGTATAGGCCAGACAGGCTTAAATATCTATATCCTAACAGGTTGAAATAGTATTGTTTTCTCAGGTGGCCAGTAGTCTAGAAAGAGCCCTATGGCTATTGACAGCTAATGGAGATGGCAGCTCCTTTCAGTCAAACGTAGCACTGCTGTCTTTGGAAATGGTGGTCTCTGATTCAAGAACTAGCAATGTAAGTTTCTTAAACTCTCCAACTGGTTTCCCTTTACGCAGATCTGCACCAAAAAAAACTCATTTGGCAAAAGCAGAGCGGTCAGAGCGCCAGGGGGATGGTGGAGTGCCCGGCCGGGGCTCCACTCTCCCCAGCGGCCGGAGCCGGAGCCGGAGCGCCGCACCGCCCCACTCCAGGTGCTGCCCCAAGCACAAGCTTGGTGGGCTGGTGCCTGGAGCCGGCCCTGGGCAAAAGTAGAAATCTTAAAATCAAATAGATTGGATAAGAAAAATCTATAGTTTTGCTTTAGATGCAAAAATAATACCTACAAGCCCTTTTGCCTTTTCTCAGTTAAAGAGAGAGAGTGTGTGTGTGTGTGTGTGTGTGTGTGTGTGTGTGTGTGAATAAAATAAATAAATAAATTAATGGAGATATCCCAACTCCTAGAACTGGAAGGGACCTTGAAAGGTCATCAAGTCCAGCCCCCTGCCTTCACGAGCAGGACCAAGTACTGATTTTGCCCCAGATCCCTAAGTGGCCCCCTCAAGGATTGAACTCACAACCCTGGGTTTAGCAGGCCAATGCTCAAACCACTGAGCTATCCCTCCCCCTTGTATACACACAAGTTTGATTTTTTTTCCTCTAGTCCTAATTCAGCTCAAATCACTTTAATTGGTTACAGTAATTTAAGCATTTTTAGATCATGCAGAGTAATTCAGTAAATGCCAAAGTTTAATTAAAGGTTAGAGATTTAAAGGAGATTCCAAAACTAATTTCAGTAAATTCACCTGTCATGTTGTTTGCCTTTTTACATATAATGCAATTGATACTAAAATAATTTTTTTTTTACAAAGGAAATTATAAACCAGAGACAGGATAGTCAGTGAATAAATGGTTATTTATGTGTTCAGATGGAAAGTACCTATTAGCTGGATACAGAGTTGTTATACAAAATTTAGATGTTTGGGCCATAGTCAGCAACAGGTGAATGACATTAACTGGAGCTCTTATTAAAAGCAAGTTCAGATTAATGGAGGTATTAAAAAGATGACTATTGCCAGCATCTAATTTTATGACATGATCATATTTAGCAAGACATCAGGACAACAGGATTTATCATTCTTAAAAATGGACAAATTTTCCCACATTTTCTGTCTCCATCCCCATCAGTACTGGTGGTCCCTGCTCGCCAGCTGCCTGCCCACCAGCAGTGAGTGGGGGGGGTCCAGTGGTTGATGAGGGTTGGTGTGCAAGGCTGGTTTTGGGGTGAAGATGCTGAAGGTTGGTCCATCAGCACATCCCCCGCTGCGTGCTGGATCTCGGCCAGCAGGGCCCTGCCCCCCATCCTGTTTCCAGATGGCACTGGTTGCATGCTGCAAGTGGCAGGTGAGTGCAGGCAGGTGCCAGGCAGCAGCTGGTTACATGTTGCCTCTGCTACCCACCAATCATCCCTTTACTCCCCCTCTCGCTGTCCTCTCCTTGCTTTGCCCTTTCCCCCCTTCCACCCCCACTGCTCCTCCATATCCCCACTGGCGGTGTTCATCCTGCTCCCAACGCTGTGCAGAAAACCAGCCCCTGTCCAGAGTCCTCAGCTCACCAACAGCCTGGCCGGCAGGCTCCTTCCTTCCCCTAGTACCTCTGGCTGAGCCGATGCCCCAGGAAAGCCCAAGACCCTCCAGTCCGGGGCGCTGGCCAGGAGCAGCCAAGCCCTGCATGTGCCAAAGTCCTGAACAGCACTGGCACAGGGAAACCTCTCCGCCCCTTGGCTAAGCTCTGGAGTTGGGGGGGGAAGCTATTTCCAGCCTGTTCGCGCCCCGACCCTGCAGGCTCCACAGCAGCGGCCGGGGCTTAGCACCCTCTTCCCCCGCCGCTCCCCCACACCGCACTGGGTCCTGCCCTCAGGGAACTTGGGTCATTCCCCTAGGCACCCTCACCTGCTGAGCCACCTCTGTGGCAGGGTTTCCTGAAACCCCTGCAGTCAGGTTCCCTGGTGCACAGTGCATCCTTAGGGCTTAACCCCTCCTTGCCTGTGCTGAAGCCAGAGGCGGCTGGGTTATGTCGATGGCCAGCAGCAGCCTGGAGGTGTTAGCTGCCTTTCAACACTGTGCGGGCAGGAAGGGACAAGCTGCTTCCAGCCACAGGATGGGGGAGGTGGGGTGAAGAGATGAGCTCTGCAAAGACACAGGCCGGGTCATCCCTCCCCCCCCCCGCCTTCCTCCTTCTCCGTGGCTGGAAGCAGCTCCCATCCCTTCCCTCCCGCACAGTGCCAAAAGGCTGCTGCTGGCATTCTGGTGTGAACCCTGACAGAAATATGGGGGGAGGGGGGCATGTGAACCTATGCCCCCCTCCCCCCCCAGCGTGTTGCCTCAGGAAGATGCGGCACCAGGTACCAGGAGCAGGAGAGGCGGGTCCATCCCAGGGCCCCAGCTGCGCATGGAGGCTGGAGAGCACTGGGCAGGGAGGGTTGGGTCGGTTGGTCACACCCCACCCCCCGTGTGAGAGGGGTGTACAGGAGTGTGTGGGGCACCAATCCCCAGGTGAACCCTAAAGCCTTAAAGATAAGAAGGTAAGTAAAAAGAATTCAACTACACAGTATTTCTTTAAAAAACAAACGAACAAAAACAGGGGCTCAGTCAACTTGACCTTAATTTGAACATTTGTACTGCATAGTTCTGATTGATTTAATTCTTTAACTTAAAATTATTTAGTGCTACAATGACATCTACTGCAAAGATTTGTGAAATTAAACACTAATTCTAACTATTATACTAAACAAAAAACTGGCAGCAACTTTTCCAATTTAAAGATACTTTATGAGCTTTCTAGAATTAAAATAAGGTACTTAACATGAACATCTTACATTCCCTGTATCCTACAATAGATTCATATCATAGCAAATGTCCTACAATCCTTTTGAATGGTAGAGGCATAGATTCCATAGCACATTGCTGCTTCAGAAAATAAAACAAGTTTTATTGTACTAAGTTTGGACTTTTAGATTTCACACTTTCAAAACCAGTACAAGAGTTTTGAAGTCTTTGTGAGATCAATCATCACTGAAACTCAAGTGTGCTTCTGCGGTTAAACCAAGTCACCAGGAGAAGATATGATACACTACACAGGTTACAGCCTGAGAAACATTAAACACATTAAACTTGAAAGATGGAAAATTTTACTTCTAATAATATGGAAATCAGTGCAACAATAACCATGCACTCCAATTATACTATTGTGTTTTGGGGTGTGGTGGTTTTTTTTTTTTTTTTTTTTTTACAGGCACTTATCAACGTTGAACCTCACTTTAATCCACTTACTGAATATACCTCCAGCAGTGCTCATGGGTAGCTCAAGGTCTCTTAGCCACTCATTACTTCCCCCTTTGTGGTCTTTTTACTATATCCCCCTTTTAACGCTCTCAAAAACCAACTTTAAAACAAAACGTCTAAATACAATATAGCAGATGTACCTTGGTCTTATATAGGCAACATTTTCAAACTTGTATGCCTGTAAGTTTGGCACATAGGGCCAGATCCTCAGCTAGTGTAATTCAGTGCACAATAGACACACTTCTGGCCCCTAAATCCATATTTAAGCACCTTAAAAACTTGTCTGGTTTTCAGAAAAAGAGAGAAATCCCACAACTACCCATACCTTTTCTATCTTCCTTTGGTTAGATTAGAAATAAATTGTTATACCACCTTTTGTAAAGATCTTTCTTGGGATGGGCAGACAGAGAAATAAGCAGCACAAAAGTAGTGAACTTTTCCAGCACTTTAAACCTAGGTGGTTAAAAATCTGAAACAGCATCCCTACAAATGACACTTTTCCTGCAGAACAATAGACAGCCTTAGATCACTCCACCACAAACTAGAAATTGAACTTTCTGAGATCTGCTGAACACAGCCAAGATTGCTTGTTTCAAAATAAAATAATGCTATCTATTTAGCCAATATATTCAGCCCTGTGTTCCTATTACTGTTACCCTTCTCTATATTGTATACAGCAAGCTAGCTGTCACTTCACGTCTTTAGTCAGATTGTAAGGGTTTGGGGACAGAGAAAGTCTTTTATCTGATTGTAGAGCATGCCATTCAACGGGGATTCCAAGTGTTATTGTAACACAAATAAACCAATACATACAACTAATAAGGATAGACTGGGGAAAAATCAAAGTATTAAGTGGGCCGCACTCTCATTCCTGTGAGAAAACGTCAAGGTGTAGCATGCGGACTTCTAATGACAAACGTTGTATGAGCCTCCCATGGTATATTTTCTTACTTTGCTTGTACTCCTCCTGATTTTGACTAGAAGTACACGGTGTGATTTCTGTTTGCAGAAAGAGATGAAAAAATGCACATTTAGAAAAGGGGAAACTTTTATTCTCCCACAGTATTTTTTCTCTCATAACCTGAGTATGTCTGTAAAAAGCAACAGAGGGTCCAGTGGCACCTTTGAGAGTAACAGAAGTTACTTCTGTTAGTCTCAAAGGTGCCCCAGGACCCTCTGTTGCTTTTTACAGATTCAGACTAACACAGCTACCCCTCTGATATCTGAGTAAGTCTGTTTCTATGACTTCAACTCTGCAAATGAGTTCTCTGCCCCCGTCCGATGCCCCTCTGTCCAGTTTCTCCGTTTCCAAAAGTGTCAGACATTTTTTCTACAACGGCCAACCATCTTCTCAAACTCAGTCTCTTCAAAACTGTATTTCTAATCTTTCCTCTTAATCCCTCTCCACCACCACTTCTCTATCACTATTTACAATTTTACTATTCCCCACAATTTCCCAGACTCAAAACCTGAGTCATATTTGACTCTTCTCTCTCCTTACCCTATATCTAGTTCTGGCTTGCAATATTTGTACAGAACCTCTCAAGGTTTTAATCCACTTCCAGATCAGGAAGAAATGGTAAGGAGTTTGATAGGAGATTGAACCTGGACTATTATTTCGCTCTGCAGCTCCAAATGAAAGCCAGGCCAAATGAGATGACTAACTGGATATGAAAGGAAATACATAAAATGATATATCAAGTAGTCATGCCTAGAGATGATTTTTTTTTTTTGGCTCATTCAAAACAAGTGCTGAACCAGGCCACAGTAACTAAATTTGACCTTGGTTGGACATTTCATTAATTTCCCCACATCTCTCAGAATGTTAACATAAGAACGGCCATACTGGGTAAGACCAAAGGTCCATCTAGCCCAGTATCCTGTCTTCCACCAGTGGCTGGTGCCAGTTGCTTCAGAGGGAGAGAAAAGCACATGACAATTTATTGAGTGACTCATCTTCTGTCATACAGTCCTCACTTCTGGCAGTCAGCGTCTTAGGGACACCCAGAGCATGGGGTTATGTCCCTGACCATCTTGGCTAATAGCCATGGATGGACCTATCCTCCAGGAACATACCTAATTCTTTTTTGAAGACAGTTATACTTCTGGCCTTCACAACATTCCCTGGCAATGAGTTCCACAGGTTGACTGTGCATAGTGTGAAGTAGTACTTCCTTCTCATTGTTTTAAGCCTGCTGCTTGTTAATTTCATTGGGTGACCCCTGGTTCTTGTGTTATGTGATAGGGTAAATAACACTTCCCTATTCACTTTTTCCACACCATTCATGATTTTATAGATTCAGGATTTTATCATATCTCCTCCCACACCCCACTGTTCTATGCTGAACAGTCCTAGACCTTTTAATCTCTCCCCATATGGAAGCTGTTCCATACTCTTAATCATTCTTGTTACCCCATCCTGTACTTTTTACAATTCAAATATATCTTTTTTGAGAGGGGATAACACACAGTGTTCAAGGTGTGGGGGTACCATGCATTTACATAGTGTCATTATGGTGGGATAACTCACATGCCTGGAGTACTATCATGGATGGATATAAACTGTTCAGGAAGGACAGGCAGGGCAGAAAAGGTGGGGGAATTGCGTTGTATGTAAGAGAGGAGTATGACTGCTCAGAGCGCCGGTATGAAGCTGCAGAAAAACCTGAGAGTCTCTGAATAAAGTTGAGAAGTGTGAGCAACAAGGGTGATGTCGTGGTTGGAGTCTGCTATAGACCACCAGACCAGGGAGATGAGGTGGACAAGGCTTTCTTCTGGCAACTAGCAGAAGTTGCTAGATCGCAGGCCCTGGTTCTCATGGGAGACTTTAATCACCCTGATATCTGCTGGGAGAGCAATACAGCGGTGCACAAACAATCCAGGAAGTTTTTGGAAAATGTAGGGGACAATTTCCTGGTGCAAGTGCTGGAGGAACCAACTGTGGAAGAGCTTTTCTTGACCTGCTGCTCACAAAAAGGAAAGAATTAGTAGGGGAAGCAAAAGTGGATGGGAACCTGGGAGGCAGTGACTATGAGATGGTCGAGTTCAGGATCCTGACACAAGGAAGAAAGGAGAGCAGCAGAATACGGACCCTGGACTTCAGAAAAGCAGACTTTGACTCCCTCAGGGAACAGATAGGCAGGATCCCCTGGTAGAATAACATGAAGGGCAAAGGGGTCCAGGAGAGCTGCCTTAGGAGTCCTGCACTTAGGACGGAAGAATCCCATGCACTGCTTTAAAGATGTAGTGCCCATCTTTAAAAAAGGGAAGGAGGAGGATCCGGGGAACTACAGGCCAGTCAGCCTCACCTCAGTCCCTGGAAAAATCATGGAGCAGGTCCTCAAGGAATCAATTATGAAACATTTAGAGGACAGGAAAGTGATCAGGAACAGTCAGCATGGATTCACGAAGGGGAAGTCGTGCCTGACTAACCTAATTGCCTTCTATGATGAGATAACTGGCTCTGTGGATGAGGGGAAAGCAGTGGATGTCTTATTTCTTGACTTTAGCAAAGCTTTTGATACTGTTTCCCACAGTATTCTTGCCACCAAGTTAAAGAAGTATGGGCTGGATGAATGGACTGTAAGGTGGATAGAAAGCTGGCTAGATCGTCGGGCTCAACGGGTAGTGATCAATGGCTCCATGTCTAGTTGGCAGCTGGTTTCAAGTGGAGTGCCCCAAGGGTCGGTCCTGGGGCCGGTTTTGTTTAATATCTTTATTAATGATCTGGAGGATGGTGTGGACTGCACTCTCAGCAAGTTTGCAGATGACACTAAACTGGGAGACGTGGTAGATACACTAGAGGGTAGGGATCGGATACAGAGGGACCTAGACAAATTAGAGGATTGGGCAGAAAAAAACCTGATGAGGTTCAACAAGGACAAGTGCAGAGTCCTGCACTTAGGACGGAAGAATCCCATGCACTGCTACAGACTAGGGACCGAATGGCTAGGTAGCAGTTCTGCTGAAAAGGACCTAGGGGTCACAGTGGACGAGAAGCTGGATATGAGTCAACAGTGTGCTCTTGTTGCCAAGAAGGCTAACGGCATTTTGGGCTGTATAAGTAGGGGCATTGCCAGCAGATCGAGGAACGTGATCGTTCCCCTTTATTCGACATTGGTGAGGCCTCATCTGGAATACTGTGTCCAGTTTTGGTCCCCACACTACAAGAAGGATGTGGAAAAATTGGAAAGAGTCCAGCGGAGGGCAACAAAAATGATTAGGGGTCTGGAGCACATGACTTATGAGTAGAGGCTGAGGGAACTCGGATTGTTTAGTCTCCAGAAGAGAAGAATGAGGGGGGATTTGATAGCTGCTTTCAACTACCTGAGCGGGGGTTCCAGAGAGGATGGAACTCGGCTGTTCTCAGTGGTGGCAGATGACAGAACAAGGAGCAATGGTCTCAAGTTGCAGTGGGGGAGGTCCAGGTTGGATATTAGGAAACACTATTTCACTAGGAGGGTGGTGAAGCACTGGAATGCTTTACCTAGGGAGCTGGTGGAGTCTCCTTCCTTGGAAGTTGTTAAGACCCGGCTTGACAAAGCCCTGGCTGGGATGATTTAGTTGGGAATTGGTCCTGCTTTGAGCAGGGGTTTGGACTAGATGACCTCCTGAGGTCCCTTCCAACTCTGATATTCTATGATTCTATGATATATTCTCTTTTATTATCTATCCCTTTCTTAATGGTTCCTAATATCTTTAGCTTTTTTGACTGCTGCTGTACATTGAGCAGATGTTTCCAGAGAACTATTCACAATGACTCCAAGATCTTTCTTCAGTGGGGAACAGCTAATTTAGACCCCATCATTTTATATCTATAGTTGGGATTATGTTTTCCAATGTGCATTACTACGTATAGAAGCGATACCAGTTCTCTCTCCCCCTTCCAGTTAATATTCCCCCCCTAGTTCTCTCATTCATTCATTGTGCATAACAACACTTTTGAAAAATAAAAACAAAATGATTGGAAAAACATTTCAATAAAAAAAATTCCTTTAGTTATTATAAAAGGTACACATAGGGTGACCAGATGTCCCGATTTTATAGAGACAGTCCCGATGTTTAGGACTTTTTCTTATACAGACTCCTATTACCCCCCACCCAATCCCGATTTTTCACACTTGCGGTCTAGTCACCCTTGGTGCACAGTTGTGTGTGTAATATTGCAGTGTGTGTACCTGAGACGGAGAGGGCTTGGCACACATTGAATTGTATTGTGCTGTAGGCACAGACTTTCATCATATCGAACAACAGTTGTTAAAAGCAGAAACCAAATGTACACTGACAACGTCAAAGTTGTCAGGGATTTATAGGATTTCTTTAAAGCGATAGAAGGTTAAAAATCAATCTTTAGGTTAGGAGCGGGAGTTTTAACAGGTGGGATAGACTGGTCCTTTTTACTGTTTGGGTTTTTTTGTTGTGGTTTGGGCTTTTTGTGTCCTGCTGCACTTAGAGTCAATAGGAATTTTGCTAGACACTTCATCAGGTTCAGGCCTAATTGATTATTATTGCATAAGGTCAACATTTTTAAACTTGGGTGCCTAAAACTGTCAAAGTCAAGAGAAATTCAAGATTCAAAAGCTTTTCCCTTCCCCCTCTCATTCAACAACAGGTTAGGTGTGCACAGTAATATGCCCGGTTCATTTTCCTATGTTTCTACCCCCTAATAACCACCCTTTGGATTAAACATTCTGAAAGGATTCAGACTCCATGCCATAGGAACTATTTCTGTTAAAGAAAGTCTTCTAGTCCTAGGATGTATATTGAATATCCTGAACACTCAGTTATGACAAAGAAAAAACAGTACCTTTAAAGGTGCTTAACAGCATGGACTTTAAACATGAATGGAAGGAGTCGAATTTGGAAGGCACAAGAGGAGTTATACTTTCAAAACATGCTCAAAACAATCTAAAATTAGTCTTAGCGCCTTCAAAGCATATTAAAGAAATCAAAACTGCAGCAGGATTATTTAGAATGGACCATCAAAGGAGCTCTGCGGTATCAGGATGAATGGAAAATTCAATAAAATGTAAGTTAGTTCACATATACACAGGAGAATATCAATTTTTTCACAATGGTTAGATTTCCTGTTAGGAAGAAGGAGATTGTTGCAAACAATCAGTGCAAAATGTTTCCATATTCCCACATGTACAGTCTTTAATCTCACGTACATCATAAAAAGAAGAACAGGAGTACTTGTGCATCCGAAGAAGTGGGCTGTAGTCCACGAAAGCTTATGCTCTAATACATTTGTTAGTCTCTAAGGTGCCACAAGTACTCCTGTTCTTCTTTTTGCGGATACAGACTAACACGGCTGCTACTCTGAAACGTACATCATAGTTAACACTTTGCACTATGTTCTCTCCTGGCTGTAAATTCAGTGGATAGGTTTCGAAGCATGAAAAGACTATATGAAAATCGACTAGTCCTTAAAAGAAAACCAAAAAAAAAAGAAATTCCTATTTTGAATTTTTACTCTGCATGCGGTATCTGCATTATATAGTTCTGACACAAGGTAGTGAGATCCCAATCCATAGGCCTTTAGTGATGCAAAACACTGTCAGCTGGATGGCTCTGTGCATTGATAATGGAACATGGAGCATTTCCTGTCAGATTGCCAGTGAGAAGCCAGGCCTGGCTGATATCACACAACAATTCTTCAGTGGTCTAGAAGAAATAATTTTCATGGTCTCCATCTAATTTATTAATGTGGTGGTGGCCATATCCCTATATCATCTGCACAATTAGTAGAGAAGCTAGGGCAGTGGTGGGCAACACTTCCCGCTTCCTGCAGCTCCCATTGGCCAGGAATGGCGAACTGCGGCCACTGGGAGCTGCAGGGGGCCGTGCCTGTGGATGGTCAACATCAACAAAATGTCTTGTGGCCTGCAATCAGATTACCCTGATGGGCCACATGAGGCCCACGGACTGCAGGTTGCCCACCACTGAGTTAGGGTGACCAAGCTATCTTTTCACCTAGGCAGGCCTAGGTCATTTTAGGGCAATGAGGGGGAATCTGCACGGTTTTGGTGTGTGCTTAGACTGTTCCAAGGACAATGAGTGGACTTTAGCAAGCGTAGCTGTCAGTTTGGCACGTTTTACAAACATTACATTAGAAGTTGACAATACGGATAGGATGAATTCTCTATTCATATGCAAAACAACAAATATATATAAATAAACGAGTACCTAACATGCATATTATGGCAGCCATGTTTGATATGCTGCAGCTCCAGACAAACTGCACTCTTGAGCTTCCCAGATATTTACAACTCAGAGTGCATCACACTTCTGGAACCCAGCGTAGTTCACTCCAGGGCTGAGGTGCTGGAACTAGGTGCTGCACCCCTTGGCTTGAAGTGGTTTCCATCATATACAGGGTTGACAGTTTGGTTCAATGGCTCTCAGCACCCCCACTATAAAAACTGTTCCAGCACCCCTGCTCCAGGAGATAAACACTGGGAAATTCCCAGGGTGCAGCTTGAATGGAGCTGGAGACTCCCCTTCCCAGCCTTAAGTAGCTCTCTCCCACTACTCTCCCCTGTTCCAAACCACCCCTCTCACCTTCTCTCTCACTCCCACATAGTCACTGGTTCCCCTGAAACAGCTGAGAGACCAGCCAGGCTCAAAGTCAGCCAGCCTTCTGGAAGCCACAGTAACCACCACATTTAGCTATTCATGACATACTGCTAGTCTGAATGTGACATCATAGAAGCCCACTTAGCAGTTACAAGTATTTGTGTGTGGGTGGAAAACATTAGCAGTTCAAAGAGTTCCCATCTGTCCCTTCACTTACCGCTAGTGACAGTCAAGCTCATCACATGGGTTTTGTTTCCACCGTAACGACAGCGGTAAATTCCAGAGTCAGAAGATGTAACATTTTGAATGACAAGAATGTCGCTCTCCTGAGTAGCACAGTCTATCATTGCACGCTCCTGGTAATCTGAACCATAGGTTTTCCCTTCTGACAAGTTACACAGGACTATGGTATCCATCCGATCCGCTTTAATCCTTTCCCACATCACTTGCTGCACCAAACTTCCAACACTGTAAGGACATCTAAGTGTCACATTTCCCCCGGGTTCAATAATCGTGTGGTTGGTTGGTGGCACAGATACCTCAAAAGAATCTATTAAAAAGAAAGCAAAAAAAGACTGTTTATAATGGATACAGGTTACATTTAAGAGCAGCAATCTATTCCAAGAAGTACCGTTGTCTATATGCTAATATTACACGTTAATATGAATTAAATTGGCTTAGAGTGGAAGGATGTTTGAAGACATCTGGTAATTCTAAAATACTGAAAGGTAACACATTACATACCCACATTACCCACTGACCCCCTGCTTTGTAAGGCAACTCCCATATTTTCATGTACTGTTTATATCGGGGTAGGCAACCTATGGCACGTGTGCCAAAGGCGGCACGCGAGCTGATTTTCAATGGCACTCATATTGCCCAGGTCCTGGCCACCGGTCCGGGGGGCTCTGCATTTAAATTTAATTTTAAATGAAGCTTCTTAAACATTTTAAAAACCTTATTTACATTACATACAACAATAGTTTAGTTATATATTATAGACAAGAGACCTTCTAAAAATGTTTAAATGTATTACTGGCATGCAAAACCTTAAAAGCAGAGTGAATAAATGAAGACTTGGCACACCACTTCTGAAAGGTTGCTGACCCCTGGTGTATATATACCTGCCTACTGTATTTTCCACTCTATGCATCTGATGAGTTTTAGCCCACAAAAGCTTATGCTCAAATAAATGTGTTAGTCTCTAAGGTGCCACAAGTACTCCTCGTTGTTTTTACATTACATATGTGCACATATGCACACACTATATTATAACACCTCCATAATGCAGGATGTGAAGACATTTTCAAGTTTATTTTTAACGCATTGCCCATTTACCCACATTGTTGAATAAATCCCTGCCCACAAGAAAATTATAGCAACAATCAAGTTAAGATTGAGATGGCACTTTTCTTCTAAAAGTCTGTTTTTCAGTCACATTAATTTTTCTTTTCCAGATTAATAAAAATTTGCCTGTTGTGATCTCTCATCACATATACTTAAAAAAAAAAAAAAAAACAACAACCCTCAACCCCTTATATAGTTCCAAATCTACATTCATCAGTTAGATTACAGAAGGTACCAGTTAATGAACTGAAGTTCTCCCAACCACAACTCCAGTGCACCTCAAAAAATCCCAGACCTGCCACTGAGGAAAAACTTGCATGATAACTAAACATTTGACTGTCCTGTGAAAGGTCAGTAACTCCCCAAATGAACTAAATCAGTTACTATCAGCTCAAGAAAGTGACTTCTCAGTTATACAAATTTCTTAAAAGTAATTCCTTTTAAAAATCCTTCTTGTTGAAGTTTCTTAGCCCAGAAGTAATTTTTGGAGTGAAATAGTTATCTGCTTATAAATAAACAAAGCAAGAAAAGAAATTCCTCTTCTTTAGGACAACTGTAAATATTCTTGGCATTCAGCAGACTCAAGAACAGCTTGATTTCTAACATCAATTTTTGGATGTATGTAACTCCTAAATGACAATAGGTAATTTTGTCTTGTTTGGAGACATTTGGTGCTGAAAGAGGTTGGAAATCAAGTTAGTGTAAAAGGAACAGTTCAGGGTGCTCAGTGCACTCAATTCCCACTGGTGGTAAGGACTGAAGGGTTGGATCCCATAGTATCTTTGTTCACTTCAGAAACTTGTCCCACGATGCATTTCTCAAACTTCTGCATGTGCTTGGTATCATTAACATACATATGGGGGAGACTGAAGTAAAACAAAATAATACGAAGTCACATTAAGTAGATTAAAAACTGGCTGATAGCTCTCAAAATGTAATTCTAAATGGGAAATTTACACTGTACCTCAAAGTAGCACCCTCTAACCACCAGATTCACCATTCATATATGGTTGTGATATTTCATGCAAAGCATGCCACATACATGGTAAATAATGAAGAGAACAGGTCACTGATACAGAGCAATCTGAATTGCTTGGTACACTGAGCACAAGCAAACAATATGTGTTTTAATATGGCCTAATGCAAAGACATACCTCTAGGAACAAAGAATAGAGGCCTAACTTGCAGGCTGAGGGACTCTACCCTGGGAAGCATTGATTCTGAAAAGGGGGTGGTCATGGTCAATAATCAGCTCAACAGGAGCATCTAGTTCAACTATTTGTCCAAAGGATTAATGTGATCCTTGGATGAACAAATTTAGGAATATCAAGCAGGAGTAGAGCAGTTATATTGCTATATATTTGACACTGTTGCAACCACTACTGGAATTATCTCCAGTTCTGGTGTCCACACTTCAAGAAGGATGTTGAAAAACTGGAGACGGTTCAGAGAAAAGCCACAGGCAGGGCCGCCCAGAGGGCGGGGACAAGTGGTCCAATTTGCCCCAGACCCTGCAGGGGCCCCCACGAGAGTTTGCAGGGGCCCCCACAAGAGTTTTCAGCGGGTCTTCGGCGGCAGGTCCTTCAGTGCTGCCAAACACACCCAGAGCGAATGAAGGACCCGCTGCCGAAGACCCGGAGCTTCTTCCGCTCTGGGTCTTCGGCGGCAATTCGGTGGCGGGTCCTTCACTCGCTCCGGGACCTGCCGCTGAAGTGCCCCGAAGACCCGGAGTGGAAGGGCCCCCGCCACCGAAGACTCCAGGCCCCCTGAATCCTCTGGGTGGCCCTGGCCACAAGAATGATTAAAGAATTGGAAAATATGCCATATAGTCAAAAACTCAAGAAGCTCAATTTATGTAGCTCATCAAAAAGAAGATTAAGGGGATGACTTGTTCAGAGTTTATATAAAGTACCTTCCTGGGGAATAGAAATTTGATTAATAGAACTCTAATGGGCAACGGTATAACAAAACCCAATGGCTGGAAGCTGAAGCTAGACAAATTCATACTGTACAGTGCAAAACTTTAACAACAGTGGTAATTAACCTTTGGAACAACTTGCCAAGATCATCGAGAGTGGATGTTTTTCTAAGAGACATGATATGGTTCAAATTAATTCAGAGAAGTCTTCCTGACTTGCACTATGCTTAGTCAGACTAGATGATCCTTTCTGGTCTTTACATCTATGACTTTATGAAAAGTGCTATTTCTTCATATTATATTAGTGGCCCAATAATATGCCAAAGTTACCAGCAGTTAGCAGCTTGCAGTAAGAGATCCTATTGTAATATACACACAGGAAGAATAGAGTAAAGGTGGCTATGGACCTTAAACCTATCATTTTCAGACTTGTATGCACTTAAATACTTGATATTCTGCACTTCAGTCATGATATTGCATTAACGTGGTTATTTTTGATATAATAAATATTAGGATAGGAAGAAAATGAAAATAATAGCCAAACATATTTAAAAAAAATAAAACAAATAAGGATAGCACTGAAATTCCTTGCCAATATGTAGCAGTTTGAGCATTTCATCATATGCATTACAGGCAGGGGAAAAGTCACAATATATTTTAAAATGATGTTTACTTCTCTCTCTCTTGAATTTTATACATAGGGCAACATACTGTAGAATAAAACCTATCTGCAGTCATTTAAACCTGTGAAAGTGCCATTCTGACACAATAGTATTTTACACATACTGTGTTTAGGTGATCCCAGAAGGTGCACGGTAGTGCAGAATCAGGCCTACATATTTCTAATTAAATGCTCCCAATACATGGATCAAAAATACTGCACATTTGGAGCTTTTGTTTTCTTTAATTAGCTTTCTTTATCTTGACACAGGTATTAGCACAGTACTTCCCTCTTCCTCCTCCATGTAACAACTTTCTTTTTTTTTTTTAAGCACATCTCACTATATAGTTACTTCTTGCTTTGTGTGGGATGAGTGTGCTAGACTCTCTGAATAACAGTTTTTCCATGTTGATGCTGGAACTAATTTAGTCACAGTCAGAGCTATCTTCTGGTCTCCTCATATCTTGCAGCCATGGACCCTTCCCCATGATTTGAGGCCTCTAGAAATGTGAAAGAAAATTTCTACTTTTGTCTCTTCAAAGTATAAGTCTCTAGCCATTTTTCTTGCTATCGTAGCCTTGAAAATGTAAATGAAGATCAACCAATGTAAATTAATTGCTAGGGTTTAAGAGGACGAGCAACTAAGCTCAAATTCTGCAACAGGAAGTTGGCTGGAGCTAAGGATTCCAGTATCTAGTCTCAATATCCTGTAACAAAAAGTTCCAGGTTTAGGGTTGAAAGGACTTTTTGTTTTGAATTGAAAAAAAGTTAATTTATAGTTTTAAAAAGTTTTAAAAATCAAAATGAAATGATTCTAAATTATCTAAACAAAAGTTTTTTGATCTGATCTAAAAAAAAACAAAACAGATTTTCAGCTTCTGAAAATTTTCAATATTCCTACTTTTTGTTCTGATCAGACATGGGAAAGTTTTTTAAAATTTTGAAAATTCTTGCAGGACAAGAGGACTGTTTCCTGCCCAGTTCTAATACTTTTCTCACTCTTTGGTCAACCTCACCTAGTTTTTGTTTCTTCACTGGCAAATCGTTCAGACATCAGGCTCTCCCCCTCCCAGATAGTTTTTCATTCATTTTTGAAGTCAGTATATATAACTATTACTGCTTATCACAAGTTGCACTATTTCCAGATTTACAGTCTTGTAAACCTAATATTTGTTCTTGAGTTTAACTTTACTGTTTAAACTTCACACATTACTCTCTTTTTAAATTTTTGATATAGAAATACAATTACAGTAACCTTAAATATTGACCCTGCTAACATGAGCAAGGTGTAGCTCAATGAAAAGAAAGAAAATGCATGATAACATATGTAATCTTGTGGCTTTGCATGTTGTTTTGTCTATTTTAACCAGTTTATTTTTGGATATATTTAGATTTTGTTTTGCATGATGCTGGAAAATTTCACATCTGATTAGAGACACAATGAGATCGAATAGATAGCTCTCTTAACTCTCTTCTAGTACCCTGAAATCTGTTCCCAGATTGGTCTCATTTTAATTCTCTGCAGAATGAGGATAATGACACTTACCTTTGCAAAGTGCTTTGAGATCCTGTGATGAAAACTTAATTATTACTATTGCTATGTTCATACATATACACTCATGCAGGGTGATGCAGGCTGATGCTAGGCAGGTGCACTTGCTGCCTAGCAACAGGCAATCTAAGTCAAGGCATGAGTGCACACGGTTGCTGTGGGGAGCACTCCATGTGAGCTCATCACAAACAGTCAACATCAGGGTGCATCTCATTCAACAATATGAGTAGGGAGCAGCCTATGGGTAGGGAGCAGGGGCACCTTCACAAATTACTTTTGCATATTTTTCACATCCCTGCAGGTAACAACAATTTTACAGCTATTTTTGCTCCTACTTACTTTTTCAAAGACAAATAGATATGGGGGAACCTCAGCAGGTTCCGAGGTTCCCCTTGATTAGCATAAACCAGTACACAGCCTTCACTCTCTCCCTTCTCTGCCCAGAATAAGGGGGATACTTTTTATGGATTCTTGTTTTACCATGATCTAATCCAGAGCTACCAAAAAAATATTTCAATTTTGAATCTGCACTGTACAATCCTTCATTTTATTTTGATTCCATCCAGGTGTTACAGGTTTCTTCCTTATTAAAAATGAGGCAGGTTGTTTCATACAAAGCTTCTTAGTACCAGATACTCTAGTAACAGATAAATAAATAAGAGAAACCCATACATCACCAGTGGTTTTTACTGCACATTTCATCTCCAGTTCCTTCTTCCCTTATTAAATTCCCAATTATTCTGTTTAGTTGACAAAGGAACCAAAAGAAAGGCTCATCTTTAGAGACAGCAGTGGAAAGAGGCTCTGGGATACTTTAAGAATATTAACAGGTAAGCTCCTTTCAATGGACTGCACTGAAGTACTGGAAGTCTAACCATCCCAATTTA
The DNA here is from genome assembly GCF_013100865.1 of Trachemys scripta elegans. NCBI lineage: Eukaryota > Metazoa > Chordata > Testudines > Emydidae > Trachemys > Trachemys scripta. Next base: position 188,869,546 of record NC_048299.1, on the reverse strand, counting down.
TAATTCCCCTCACACTTTGCTCATCTCCTATCTGGGTTCATTCTGCAGATTATTCATAAAATGCGGTATATTTTCCCAGCACAACATGTTTCTCGGTCTGTTCTATGGATCCTATTACCTAGCTCCATAATTTTAAATATTTTAAGTTACCATTGTATACTTTCCACTTCCCTCCACCATTGCGTTATGTAATAATATCCATATTTCATTATCTCAAAATTTAATCACTCACATTTATTCTTTAGGGAAAGAGAAAAAATGGCTCTGGATCTAAGCTACTGGGTGTTATAGAGCTAATGGTGGATAGCGCAGATATTATGTGCTTAAGCCAAGGTGAATTCAATCGTAGTTGCAGCAGTATAACGCTGTGGAATAATAGTTGGCAAACTAAATAATTTTTGTCATATACACAGATATATTCAAAAAGATATAATTTGACAGCAGCCTTAAAATTAAGAATGTGCTATGCCTAGAACAACCCTTACGTTTCATACTGTTAGCCTATGAACCAGATTCCCATGAAGCTTTGCAGTTATGCTAAGCAAGAAAATTTCCAGTGTGCTGTATTACTCCGAAGGGAAATTCTGAGCCAAAAAATTAAAAATTCTGCACACATTATAAAATTCTGAATATTTTATTTCTCAAAATAACAAAAGAGAATAATGCCAGTTTCAATTATTTTAGTAATGCATTCCAAATACCTGTCAGCAAGTATGTCTAACAACACAGACAATAAAAAAAGATTCAGGAAATGTTTTTTTGACAAATAGATTCCTTACTCAGCATAATAATAATGCAGAATTTTGAGTAATAATTTATTGAAACTATAATACAGGAACGTATTTCCCATACTCTTCAGAAATAGTGTAAAGGCTTTGGGGAATCACAGTTAATGGAAGAGCTGAGGGAGAGGGAAGTAATTGCTGGGAAGGAGCCTAGGAGTGAACCTGGAGGGGTGTTGGGTGTGGATGGGAGAAGTATGAAACAGGTTTTTTTGTGGGGTGCGATTGTTAGAGAGTTGGGGAGCTTTGTCCATGCAGACCCTGACTGACCCCTAGACTCTCCCATTGTCAGGCACATCTTCCCATTCCCATGTGTCCCTGTACCCCACTCCCCATTCAGCCAGGCATAGCTGCCCCGTCCCCATTCAGCCACCCCCCTCCACGTGGCCCTGCACCCCCCTACCGAGTCCCATGTGGCCCTGAACCCCACCCCTCCCATTCAGCCCCTGGCTCAATGTTGTTACCCCACTAGCTTCTGTGCCCTCACCCCAGTCTGTTCCCTCAACTAGGCCAGTCTGTGTGACACCCTCCCCACAGCAGCCCCGGGTGCCCCGCTCTGTCTTCCCACCCACCCTCCATATCCAGTGGCTCCTCACCTGGCTCTGTGGGCATGGCACTGTGAAGAAGGCAGCATCTGCCCCCTCCCTCTCCGTGGCTAGCTGCTCCAGCCCATGAGCCAGCTGCCCTCTCTTCTGGTGCCACATCAGCCCCTGGTCAGCAAAAGGTGCAATTGCAGTTTCCCTTCACCTCCCCGTCAGAATCAATTATTGTGTGTGTGTTGGGGCGGGGGCGTAATCTGCAGGGGACATTAATTCTGTGCTTGGCAGTGGCGTAAGAGTAGTGTATATGTTAACACATGTTATGCCACATATGACTAAAAATAAATGTGCTTATTAGGCAAAAATATGTTTGGCTCTGTTACTTGAATGACTGGTTATAAATTGTATCGAAGCTAAAAAAAGGGGAAGAAGGCGGCAGACACAGTATAAACAAGTATGGTTTAAAAATAAGTAGTTTTGTGATCACTTTAGAACAGAAAAAAATCCACGATTGCTGCAAGGCTGTTCTTCAAATTAGTAACATTAACTTTTCTGTGTTGTTCTGTCTAATATTTTGTTAAATAAGCTGATTGAGCCTGGTTATCTGATGTCCTATATCCTAATGCCTGTAACAATAACGTCCCATTTTCTTCCTCCAAATATCCCTTCTTTCAACCAATCTTCCATATGCTATCGCTCCTAATAAATAAATATTGAGGGTTGTTTTTTTATAAAATCAGTTTTAAGAAGTGGAATTAATACATAAAGAAACCACATGACCTTTTATCATCTAGGCAATCTTGCCACTCCTTTCTCCAGTTCCAGTTGTCATTTCCTGTTTACCTAGAGATTGAGAGAACTTCAGGGCTGAAAATCTTCAAGTTTCCTAATGGCAATTTCCCTACACTGTGTATATGATCATGCAAAGTTCTCCTGTACTACACTTTACATTTTAATTTAAAAATGTGAAAATAATTTCTACTATGTTCCTGTGTAGATGCACCACTAATATTACAGCTAGAGTTAAGAATTAATCTAATTAAGGAATCTACCAAGATACTGTCATATTTTTAAGGTATCTAGCTACATTGCCTTTCCGTATATTTTCCAAAGTGATTGCCTAGTTTCATCATTTATAGCAGGACATTTTGTCTCCAACCAGACACAAGTATCTGGGACATTGATCCTTCTCTTAAAGTTAGCCATGTTATCATAATTAGAAAAAGATGTCCCACTCTAGGTGCCACAGAGATTTTCTGTAAAGACTCCAGCACAGTGATTTCCGAACTGGACATGAAAACAAAAAGCCTAGAGATGAAGAGACTCTCCCTCACTGAACAATAAAGAATTGTGCAAACTACAGTATTCAAGATTTCTTTAAAACAGCAATAATACACTTGCACAAAGAGGAATAAATGCAGACATCTTTATTTCAGTTTCCAATGATGGAAAATATTTTGTAATGGAAAGACTCATCCAAATTACCCATCTAGCTCACTTTTCTCACTATAGGATACCTGCCTCTGGAAATTTCCATTACATGCATCTGACAATGTGGGTATTCACCCACGAAAGCTTATGCTCCAATACGTCTGTTAGTCTATAAGGTGCCACAGGACTCTTTGTCGTTTTTTGCCTCCTATGTATGTTCCATTCCTTTCCCCCTTGGAGTCAGCCCTTTTACCTGAGCATGCCAGGAGAGGACATATTCTTCCACAACTAAATCCCTCTACATAGCCTTTTGTACTAGTTTAACCTGAAATTTGTTTAATTAAATCAGTGCAAGTCTGTATGTAGACAAAGTATCAGAATAGAAGAGCGATGGACCACACAGCTTATTTTAACTCTAGACTTCTCCTGCCTGCGAAAAGAGGAAGAAAAGGGTATTCCTCACAATCTGAGCCTCTTTTTAAGAAGAAAAATGGGTTCCTTCCACCTGTTTCTTTTCCCCCACCTTCTCTACTGAAGGGAAATGGTGTACTTCAGCCTGTAAACCTCCTCCCCCCCCCCCCCAACAGAAAACAAGCAGCAAAAAGGAAGCCTTTAACAATCACATCTCCATGGCAGATATCTAGGAAGGGCAGCCTCGCTTGGTTTGAGCCGCTTCCTTCTTTTCTATTAATTGTTAACAACATGCTTGGCACTGTAGAAGACACAAAGACTGTCCTTGCCCTTGGGAGCTCACATCTAAGAGAGATAAGGAGCAAAGGCCCATCAGGATCATCTCTTCTTTCCAGCTACAGTAAGTGGCTGATAATTTTTCACTACAAATCTATGAACCTCATTCTGTACTTAGACACAGATAAGCTGAAAAAATGTTATTTAAGGTGAATAAGGTCATTGGAAAGAATATATGTAATGTACTGCTTGTACTGCTTTAACAAACAGAAGAACAGTAATCTAGAAGATAGTGCTCAGTGTATAATTGCGCTAGTTAAGAACAATTGCTCTCTCTCTGCTATGACAGAACAGAGCAGATCATTCTATGTAAGGTGTGATAATACTTAATGGGTACATCTGGCATTGAAACACTATTAATAAACTTCTTGTCATATTTAGTATTGCTCAGGACATGTATCCCTCTGGGGCAAATGGCTCATTGTCATTTATTGATTGAAGCACAAATTTAAGTCAAAAATTAAAAACTATTTCTATTTGCATTACTATCTTTCAGCAGGGCCGGCTCCAGGGTTTTGGCCGCCCCAAGCAGCCAAAAAAAAAAAAAAAAAAAGCCGCGATAGCGATCTGCGGCGGCAATTCGGCGGGAGGTCCTTTGCTCCCAGTGGGAGTGAGGGACCGTCCGCCGAATTGCCGCCAAATACCTGGACGTGCCGCCCCTCTCCAGAGCGGCCGCCCCAAGCACCTGCTTGCCAGGCTGGTGCCTGGAGCCAGCCCTGTCTTTCAGAGAGAGCTCTGAAACCAGACAAAGAAATCAAATAAACTTTTCCAAGACATAACAGGTGATATGCAGAATTCACATCACAAGATTGTAAAATAACTCTGGGCATAAACAGACTATTCCATTTTCAGTTCAAAGCATAAAATGAGTGTGTTTTGGGGAAAGGAGCAATGATTCTGTTTTACCTTCTAAACGCAATACTAAGGAAAGAGACTGGGAATTCTTATTTAAGGTTAAACTTTCCTTACTTACAATATTTTGAAACATGCAATGAAAGTTCCCCAAGCAACTTTAATTCTGTCATTATGTACCATTGCTCTGCACACACATCATAAAAGGATGTCTCTGGCTTTACCACTAGTTTCCATTTTAAACATGTAGAATATACATAGATTAATAACAAAGGCATAGTGTATAGGAATAGACTACTATCTCTTCAAATAGCTTGAGTACACCACTGATGCTAACCATGTTTTCTATGTTTTAGAAGCCCCAAAAACCCAACCAGAGAACTAGACCAGCAGTGTATACAGGTAGCAAGGCCCCACATACTGCTTATATTCAATAAATATGGTTACTTGAACTCCACTATGCCCATATAGTTCTGTCTTATCAGATTTGTTGTGTAAAGAGCAAACCACACGACGAAAGGCAAGCAAGGTATCTGAACCTGCGGTGAGCCCGACCACTGAGGAAACTCCAGCTGCAGCTCCAGCTAATTTTTTTCATCTTCTCTGGGCCAGGAGGCTGTGCCACAATCATTCCTAATGTCACCACAGTCATTCCTGTTTTCATCAACTCACTCTTACCTGAGTTTAGAGTCAATCACCACAAAAAAACTGAAGTGGGTACACCTCACAGCAGCTCATATCGTTAGCAACAAAGGCTGACATAGGCATCGAGCACCTGTGCTTTCTAAATGCCATAGGTTCCCATGACTCTTCCAAAAAGGATTTTAAAAGGCTTGGTCCTAATCTACAAAAGACTTGTTGCACTGGAACCTATTTAAGCAATACCTCAGCGAATGCCTTGCTCTCCACAGGGATAACGCAACACTGGGAACAGAACATTCTTGGTGCTAGGCTATCAGGAATGATCAGGCTGAGCCCAAGCCAGCTGTCATTCAGATCAGATGGTAGAATCTACTGTTTCAGTAACTTCCACCCACAAAAATAAAGTCCTTAAAATAAATAATCAAGTACACAAATCCATGCCCTTTTGCCTAAAGGAAAATATTTTTTTCTGGGCTCTTGTGGTATTTTCAATTCCATACTGATAAGTACAATATAAAAGCCTTAGGTAGATGTAGATGGGTAAATTAGATATAGAGGATTCAGTCTCTAACATTTCCAGGATGACACCTGTATGAGAAAAGCAGTATGACATCGGACAGCTCTTTGTTTGTACATGTAGCACAAGAAGTAAGATGTTGGTGTTGCCGTTTCTCAAGAAGGTGTGAATAAGAGGATAGTCTGCAGTTGTGTAGGCAATGCAAATGTAGGAGTTTTGTGGTGTGAACATGAGCATGGTGCGTTCCAGGTGAGAGAACGGGAGTAGGCGCCTCCTACTTTCGTGTGGAAGATGCAGAGTGTAGGCATGATTATCTCATCATTTTGAGTGGTGGGTGGGCAATGGCATAGTGACCCATAAATGGTTGTTTGTGGTATCTTAACTGTCTATTTTCCATACTTTCAGATGCTTGATTTTGTTGATTCTTTTCAGTTTATCATTGTCTTAGAATTTCCTGTCTTTATTTTGTTTTTGTTTTTTATTTAAATGGTCTAAATGTTTCCTACCTTCCAGAACTCATAGGTGTTTACAATCTAAACTTTAGCTTAATTAATTCTTTTGGATGAGGATTTTGTTAATAATAATAATAATAATAATAAACTATTATTATTATTAATTTAACGGTGTTTTGCAAAAAAAAAAAAAAAAAAAAAAAAAAAAAGACTAATGTCTCTGACCTCTTGAGTAACACTTTACAAGTGTAGCTATACCAAACTTCATATCCCTTATCAGGTCAACTACTGACTTCAGAAAGTCCAGCAATCAGTTGTAGACCTGGCTGGGGTCAAAGTGCATTCTCCCAATGAAATTCAGCATCATCTGCAGAATTTAAGTTTCAATTTAGGATGGTTGGGGCAGCTTCTAGCCTTTATGGTCCTAAAGAAAACCTCCCAAACATGAACAGAGTGCAAACATGTATAGTACTGAGTGTGCTGCAGGAAGAAAGCCTGAAACAATAGCTATATGGGATGGACAAACTCCCTACATTCAGCTGAATTTGTGGCATCTTAATGGAGCTTTCTCTGTGTTTTTTTAGGGTAATAGGAAGTGGTTGCGGTTCACACAAGATAGGAATACTACTAAGAAGGCCCCTAAAGAACTTCTCTAAACAGCTTCGTGTACTCTCAGACCACAGAAAGACACACTATCAAAATGACAGAGCTGGCAAATGTTTTCCTGGTGGACACTAGAGTTTTCAAATGCCCTGTATAATCAAATCAAATAAAGACAGAATGTACCATCAGGGTCTCTACTGTAATATTCTAGTTTACTATTTCGCCCACTTATAGATGCTTCACTCACATATCTAAACAACATTCTTGGTGTTTACACTAAAAATACCTGTAGTTATATTTGGTGCTTAAGTATTTCAGCAAATACAACTAAAGTGAATGTGGACAATCAACAAATTAGCCACTTGTTGCCATATTTACCCAATGACAAACCTCAGGAGTGCTGCCTTGAACCTTGCATAATCATTTATACCAGTGCAAAGTAGATGTAAAATGCTACCAAATCAGAATGGTAGCAATTCACTCCGACTTTGTACTCACTTTTCTTGGGAGTTAAAGTACTATCCAAGGTGTAAGGTAGAGGATAACCCAGCTCAAGGCCTCTACAGAGTATAAGATAAGGCTGACTGGAAAAACAAGGATTCTATATCACACACACAAAAATAAGGCTTTGTTATTTGTTTTTTTATTCCAGATCTGGCAGACCAGGGACTTGAACCAGAGTCTCCCACATCCATAGGCACACAGACCTGGATGGGACTTCCTGAGTCATCGATTCCAGATCCCCAGCTATCATAAGCAACCCCATCATGTCATCCCATTCATAAAATTTATCAAGCTCCATCTTAAAACTAGCTAGGTTGTTTGCCCCCACTAACCCTATTGAGAGGTAGTCTAGAACCTCACTCCTCTCATGATTCTATTCTTCTGTTTTCCAACCTAAAGGTACTCATGGTGAACTTATATGAATTTGTCGTTGTGCAAAAACTGTTATTTAGATTGCCCTTTACCTCCCTCCCCAATATATTTATAAAGAGCAATAATGTATCCTTCTCAGCCTTAGTTTTGTTAAAATAAACAAGCCAAGCTCTTTCTTTTAGTCTTCTCTTGTAAGACAGACTCCCCATTCTCCTGATCATCCTGGTACAGCCTTTTTCTGTACCTGTTCCCATTTGAATTCCTCTTTCTTGAACATGGGTGACCAGAACCATACACAGTATTCCAGATGTGGTCTTACCCAGGAGTGCCGCCAGCTTTTCTGCCGCCCTAGGCGGTGGAAGGTCCTGCCCTGAAATGCCGCTCCCCACAGAGGTGGCGGAAGGTCCCGCCGCTGAAATACCGCCGCGGTCGCCACCCCCCAAATTGTAGCACCCTAGGCGATCACCTAGGTCGCCTAATGGGTTGCGCTGGCCCTGGTCTTACCAGTGCCTTGTACAAAGGTATTGCTGCTTCCCTCTCTCTCTGCTGGAAGTACCTCACCTCACACTTACCTTTTTCACAGCTACATCAATTGGTGATTCAAGATTATTTTCTACAACTAGCTCTTCCTTAATGTCCTCGCTATTTACCAAAACCAAGTCTAAAACAGTATTGCCATCACATTCCAGGTGAGTGTCCTAATGCTAACTAGCTATTGGCTATTCTAGGGTGGATCTCTCTTTCTCCCCGCCACCCCTCCCCATCCTCCCAATCCTGAATCTGAACAACCTTCCTAATGAAATTTTTAAAATTTTGGGCAGTACTGATAAGTTTCCATGGAAAGTTTCAGTTTCAATGAATCGGCATTTCCCAACACAAAAATATTTTACCAAAAAATTCCCAACCAGCTCCACCAACAATGGTAGAGATAACTGCAAAGAAAGGAATCCATATCCAATACTGTTAGTGTAATGTTGGCTCAGTAGTAGTCTAACTGTTTTTCACAATCCTCAAATATAGCCTGGACTATGTGTGATTCTAATTATGTCTACAGCTTCTGTAGACCACTTCTCTTCCACTCTAACTAATCTGGAAATTAAGTGATGCACTACAGTGCCTGAGAATTGTCTGAATGGAGTACTGTTGTTGTTGTTTTTTTTTAATTATAAAGAATGATCCAAGACACTTAGGGCTTATCTATGCATAGAAGTTGTGCAAGTTTAATTTAAGTTCAAAATCTGATTTAGATAAATTAGCTAAAAAACAAAACTCCATGGACACCCTTACATTGGTTTAAAACTGGCTATATAGAGTTTAGCTTGTGCCTGTAAATTAAATTTACCACTGCATGCTGAACTGATATAAGCCATGCTTACACTGATCTGAGAGTTCCCACACAGAAAAAGTTATAGTGGTTTAAATAAAACTAGTATAAAAAAATCACACCTTTAGTTTAACCGATTCAACTTTGCATGTAGAGTACGCCTAACAAAATGATAGAAAAATACAACTAACTACTTTGCAAGAAAAAAAAAAAAGGATTTCAAATATTTTTTGGGTAAAACTTTAGATCTCATTCAGTTCACTGTATTTCATAAAGATGGAGCTTATTGCAGATCTGCCATTGCCAACAAATAGAAGAAGTGAGGTTCATAATGTCTGCAGACAATGTATAAAATAACTTCAAAATACTCAACTAAACAAAGAAACCAGCCCTTTTGGAAAAGTAATGTCCATTAAAAGTCAGTAAAGTACAAATTTTAACAAAATATCTTAACTCATGAAGTCATTGTTACTCAAAAACAGTCTCAAATGTCTGGTAAAATGACCCTTCTCTGATATATTGACCAGATTTGTGTATACAAAGAATACTGCCTCAATAACAGCTATCTTTTTACAGGTACTCAATGTTACTTGATAATGGAATTTACCCTGCAGGACATGAAGCAAAACAAAGGGAATTATAATATTTAGCTCTCATATAGCACTTTTCATCCATAGATCTCAAAGCATTTTAGAAAAGACGTCTAATGTGACTATCTCCACATTAAAGGTAAAAAAACTGTAACACAGCGTTGTGAAACTAAAAGCGAGAAGGGAAATGACTTGCTCAAGATCATATACAGTTGGTCAGTGGCAGAGCTGGGAATAAAACTCAGGTCTCCTGAATTATAGTTCAGTGCTCTATTTGCTAGATCATCCTACCTTCATTGACTCCAGGACTGTATATGCATATGGTGAAATCCTGGCTCCATGGAAATCAATAGGAGCTTTGCCACTGACTTCAAAGAAGCAGAATTTCACTTATAGACTGTACAATACTGTACTGATTAATGGGCCAGTAAAATTAGATATAATTGACAGAAAATGTTCTGCTATGATCTTGCTGTGATAGATATCTTTTAATGCCCTATTTTTTATTAAGTGTTTAATGAATATGGTAGAATAAAGTTATAAGGCATCGTCTGGTAAGGCAGTTCATTCCATTTAGACCAATGTTTACATACACCTTTAGGGAAGCAAATAATTCACACAAATTGTTGTTCCCAGGCTTAATTTTTCTAAATGAAAAAAAAATGTTATTTCTATGCGATATTTATTCTCTCTCTTGGCAGATTAAAGAGAACATCTGAAGATTTTTTTTTTAAGTGCTAAAACGGGGGGGGAGGGGCGGGAATCTCTAACTGAGCATACAGAACCTCATGATTTTTAGATAGTTACCTCTGACAACAGCTGCAATTTTAACTGGGATTTATAGTTTGCTGATACATGTGAAGGGGATGCCATTTGCAGATATTACACTGTGGACTAATTTCCCAAAGGAAATTGGAATGAGGTGGAAGCCTTGTTGCTTGAGGAATTTTAAGGTAGACTGGCCAAAGCACTCAAAAAATACAGATCTGGGCACAATCCTGAAATAGCAGAGTGATGGAGAGAAGGACCTGTAGGTCTCTTCCACTTCTAACTTTTTAGATTTTGTGGGAAATTCCGGTCAAGAAAGGGTAGACTTGCTCAGAGCTCAAATTGGGATGGGTCACAAAGGGTCACCAACCTTGTCCCTTTTTTCTTGAGACAGCCATGTTGTTCTTTACTTTTTTGTTTTAAAGTAAGCTTTGAACTCTCATGGCTATGAAGTGGAAGCGAGTGGGATATCTGAGCCCAACCAAGGGGTGATCCCACACAGCCCAGCAGGACAACCCTATTCATGCACCCTTTCCCTTTCCCGGAGCAGTGAGGGACTAACCTGGTCAGAAGTATGAGCCTGAGACCAGGTGGTTTTCTCTCTGACTCTAACGACTGCTGCTCCTCCCTCTGTTGAACCCTATCTGCAGACTCAGGCAGACATCACTGTATCTTTTAAAGTTTTCAAACTTCTCTTTACAACCTAACGCCTAGAAACCATTTTTCCCCCGCAAGTGAAAACTTAGATTTTGACATCATCACATGGCTCGTGGGGCCAGTCTCTTACATACACCAAGATTTTTGCCTATGATTCAATCTGGCACTATCCAGGGGTGTATTTGAATAAGATGGAGCCAAGCCAAGGTACCAGTGATCATGTTTTGAAGTCCAGCAAGTCTCAACTAGACTTCGGTTTGGTTTAGGTTTTTAATTTGTTAGAGATGGCAGGTCAGTGTGTGTGGGATGCAAGAACTGAATACAGATATAGGCCACTGGCCCATTGGTCGGTCTGTAAATGGCACTGCTAGCTAATATGCTGGACTCAGGGTTACATACCTGTGCCTCAACTTGCTAAATGAAATACTGGGATAGATGGCATGTAAAAACCACTTCCTACGCTCTGCAAATAGTATCACAGAAAGTTGAGGAAAAAAATGTTCAAGTGTTTGCTGGTGTCATTACTGATATTTTCATATTGACATTTCACCAAAGTGAAGAGTGAAGACCACAAACTTTCCTTCCACTGCTCTTGGGTTTCTGTTACAATTCTCTTTAAACCTCCTGTGTTTCAATTAATTAAAAAATAGGATTTGGAAAGTCAAATGTACCAGTCAGACATTATTTAAAATCACTTTTAAAACTGCAAAAATGTACTATTTTTATGGGACCTAATTTCTTGGTTTAGCCTTTAGAAACAATCTCTGGGCTCAGTGAAGTTCTATGGAAGATTTACCCTATCCTAACCATCTCCCTTTTGTAGTCTCTTCACTCCTAAATAGCTAATTACTCTATCATTCGGTTTCTGAAGAGCTTCTGGGCCAGAGGGACTGATAACCAGGTAGTATGGATCCAAAAGCATGTACCCCAAAACAGTACAATCTATAGTGGTGACAAGGGCTAATTTCATACATGTAGTGAGGTTGCGAGGTCATGAGATATTATTTCCCAATGGAAATGGCTCACTGATGTTGCAACGTGCAATATTCTCTAAAACTCCGTCATTGCTAAACCCTTGTCATGGCAATTAACTAAATTTGTATCACTGCTGTGATGTCTTCCCTCAAAAATTCAGCTCTTCTCCTTTGTGATATATGTTGATCTCCCCTAATGTGAATCCCTGGTAATGTAATTATTTCCTGAAATGGTAGCAAGCAATCTCCAAATGACTATTAGCAGAGCAACTGAATCATCCATCAAATTCTGTTACCAAAATGAGAGCCCAGATTTTTCCTAACTTTGTATATATTTGCATTTACCAGCCATTTATAAAATAGCAAAGGTTTCACTTACCGGATTGGATAACCTCTACCACCTTTTCCCAGACTCCATCTGGGAAAGTTATGGAGCATAAATAAAAGCCCATGTCAGCTTCAGTGGTCTTCATGAAGTTTAGGGACTTGTCTCTTGAGGAAGTATTTATAAAACGAACTCTGTCCTTATATTTGTCTTCAATATGCACACCGTATAATGGGTGGGAGACAGCAATGGTTTCTTTGCCAGTTGTAATACTCTTAACCCAGGACATCTGGGTCATGCCATCTGTCTTTGGATAGACGCATTCCAGATTCATATTATTGGTGAGTTTTACAGTTGCATCCACAAATCTTCCTTCCCCTGTGGCTGAAACACATACCCAGCGTTAGCACTAATTGTAGTTTCAAAGTTTAATACAACTAGCTAGCTAACATTCTAAGATCAAGCAAAATATTTTAGAGGTTGAAAAGCCTAGCAGCACAAGAACAAGCCCAGCAAAATCCTTATGGGTGTTATTACTTATAACAGTTAGTTTTTCTGAATGCCTTAAAAATTATTTTAGCCACACAAATACTGATGAATTCTGATTATATCTGTCATGCAAGAAAAAAAGAACATATATTGCTAAAGAAAAAGAAAGCAATCTTACTTTCAGATAACTGGAGAACAACAATAAGGCAGGCAAGATAGTCCATCTCTGAGAACGCTGGAGTAGATTACTATGTGATACAGCTTTATTCAGACTCCCTTCACAATATGCTATTTCCTAATCGACTGTTATCACTGAAGTCTTTACTTTTGAAATGAGACACCTGAAAGAAACAATGTGCTTTTAACTTTCACATAAACAATAGCCCCATCTATAGGCAATCAAGTTCATAGTATAGTTCAGCTATTCACATCAGATTCACTAAAGGTCTGTCAAAATTCACTGAAAAAAAAGCTTCCCAATCCCAAGAGAACTTTAAAAATATGGATGATGATGATGAGGTGATCTAGGGCACTGGCTCCCAACCTTTCCATGCAGGAGTCTGATTTTTTTTGTGTACCCCCAAGTTTCACCTCACTTAAAAATTACTTGCTTACAAAACCAGACATAAAAATACAAAAATTCCACAGCACACTATTACTGAAATATTGCTTACTTTCTCATTTTTACCATATAATTATAAAATAAATCAATTAGAATATAAATATTGTACTTACATTCAGGGCCGGCTCCAGGCACCAGCACAGTAAGCAGGTGCTTGGGGCGGCCAACGGAAAGAGACAGCACGTCTGGCTGTTTGGCGGCGGGTCCCTCTGTCCCTCTCAGAGGGAAGGACCTGCCACCAAATTGCTGCCGAAGGATGAAGCGGCGGTGATAGAGCTCCTGCCGAAGTGCCACCGATCGCAGCTTTTGGGGGGGGGGGGCACTTGGGGTGGCAAAAATGCTGGAGCTGGCCCTGCTTACATTTCAGTGTATAGTGAATAGAGCAGTATAAAGAAGCATAAAGACTTCACCAGTGCTTTTTATGTAGCCTGTTGTAAGACTCGTCTAGCTATTTCCCTAGTTGATGTACCCCTTAGAAGACCTCTGTGTACTCCCTGGGTTCACATACCCGTGGTTGAGAGAGACAAAATCTTGACCATAACAGCAAACAGGAGTGGCAAATGGGAGTTTCAGAATGCATAGCTGTTGATCCTGTGCTTGGAGGTAGATGAACTTGGTGAGTAGTTATTTGCTTCTTGTTAGTGAAGGGTTGAAGTGAAGAGTGAAAATCATTTGCCAGGTAAACTCATGACCAAGTGAACACGAACAGCAAACAGGAGCTTTTATTCTCGGTATAGCTCTACACTTAATGCTGTGATGTCCAGCAATAGAACCGTGGTTGTAATGAACAATACATGTGCAATGTTTTGTTTCCTACTGGGAGCCACAAGGGTTTTCCTCTGTATGATGTACAAGCTAGTAACTGTGCTGGAAGAAAAGATTTGTAGTCTGGAAGGACAAGTGTACACATCACGGAGCATCAGAGAGGTTGAGGGATTCTTGGACAACCAGATTCAGGAAGCTTCACCACTCCAGATTCAAAAAATAAAGGAATAAGCTGCCAAGGAACCGAGAGTATGGAAACTAGAGAGGAGGTTTGGTAGTTCATAACCACCAGCGGCAAGAGGGCCGGGTAGCTTTCTACATGGCTGGAGGCAGATGAAGGATGGGCAGGCTGTGACCAACAGAGAGAAGAGCCCCAGTAGGAATTCCACACAGACAGAAGTACCCAACTGTTATCAAGTTCTCAGTGTGGAAACTGTAAAAGATATCTCTGAAGATCCAGCAGGTCAAACAGAATGGAGAGCTGCAATAGGACATACTGTGGATGGCTGTACAGCCCAACCTGCAGGGCAATCAAGGTTGCCCATGAAGAGATCTCCAGCCATCCAAGGAAAACAGCCTATCCGTGTTGGGGATTTGGTACTCATAAGAATGGAGAGAACATTCTGCAAGGCACAGGTGGACAACAGGATGATGTGTTGTTTTCCCGGGCATGAGATTTGACTGTAAGACTGGGTAGGATCTGAAGTTGGTGGGCAAGAATCCATTGATGATGGTGTATATTGGCACTAATGACACTGCTGCACAAATTCTAGACAACTTCACAATTATAGAATTCGGAAGGATGCTGAAAAAGAAGAATGTTCACATGATCTTCTTGGAAATCCTTCCTATCTGGAAGTGAAGGAAGACAGAAAATAGAAGATTCTGGAAGTGAAATGCTTGCTTGGTAAGTGGTGTCAGACACAGTGTGTGGAACATTGATCCACCTTCTATGGGGCAAGGACGCTGTACAAGTTGGATAGACTCCATCCCAATAAAAGAATCATAGTATATCAGAGTTGGAAGGGACCTCAGGAGGTCATCTAGTCCAACCCCCTGCTCAAAGCAGGACCAATTCCCAACTAAATCATCTCAGCCAGGGCTTTGTCAAGCCTGACCTTAAAAACCTCTAAGGAAGGAGATTCCACCACCTCCCTAGGTAACCCATTCCAGTGCTTCACCACCCTCCTAGTGAAAAAGCTTTTCCCAATATCCAACCTAAACCTCCTCCACTGCAACTTGAGACCATTACTCCTTGTTCTGTCATCTGCCACCACTGAGAACAGTCTAGATCCATCCTCTTTGGAATCCCCTTTCGGGTAGTTGAAAGCAGCTATCAAATCCCCCGTCATTCTTCTCTTCTGGAGACTAAACAATCCCAGTTCCCTCAGCCTCTCCTCACAAGTCATGTGCTCCAGACCCCTAATCATTTTTGTTGCCCTCCGCTGGACTCTTTCCAATTTTTCCACATCCTTCTTGTAGTGTGAAGTCCAAAACTGGACACAGTACTCCAGATGAGGCCTCACAAATGTCTAATAGAGGGGAATGATCATGTCCCTCGATCTGCTGGCAATGCCCCTACTTATACAGCCCAAAATGCCGTTAGCCTTCTTGGCAATAAGGGCACACTGTTGACTCATATCCAGCTTCTCGTCCACTGTGACCCCTAGGTCCTTTTCTGCAGAACTGCTACCTAGCCATTTGATCCCTAGTCTGTAGCAGTGCATGGGATTCTTCCATCCTAAGTGCAGGACTCTGCACTTGTCCTTGTTGAACCTCATCAGGTTTCTTTTGGCCCAATCCTCTAATTTGTCTAGGTCCCTCTGTATCCTATCCCTACCCTCCAGCATATCTACCACTCCTCCCAGTTTACTGTCATCTGCAAACTTGCTGAGAGTGCAGTCCACGCCATCCTCCAGATCATTAATGAAGATATTGAACAAAACTGGCCCCAGGACCGACCCTTGGGGCACTCCGCTTGAAACCGGCTGCCAACTAGACATGGAGCCGTTGATCACTACCCATTGAGCCCGACGATCTAGCCAGCTTTCTATCCACCTTACAGTCCATTCATCGAGCCCATACTTCTTTAACTTGCTGGCAAGAATATCGTGGGAGACCGTATCAAAAGCTTTGCTAAAGTCAAAGAATAACACGTCCACTGCTTTCCCCTCATCCACAGACCCAGTTATCTCCTCATAGAAGGCAATTAGGTTAGTCAGGCATGACTTGCCCTTGGTGAATCCATGCTGACTATTCCTGATCACTTTCCTCTCCTCTAAGTGCTTCATAATTGATTCCTTGAGGACCTTCTCCATCATTTTTCCAGGGACTGAGGTGAGGCTGACTGGCCTGTAGTTTCCCGGATTCTCCTTCTTCCCTTTTTTAAAGATGGGCACTACATTAGCCTTTTTCCAGTCATCCAGGACCTCCCCCGATCGCCATGAGTTTTCAAAGATAATGGCCAATGGCTCTGCAATCACATCCGCTAACTTCTTTAACACCCTCGAATGCAGCGCATCCGGCCCCATGGACTTGTGCTCATCCAGTTTTTCTAAATAGTCCTGAACCACTTCTTTCTCCACAGAGGGCTGGTCACCTCCTCCCCATGCTGTGCTGCCCAGTGTAGCAGTCTGGGAGCCAGGGCTGGCTCCAGGGTTTTTGCTGCCCCAAGCGGTGCAAAAAAAAAAAAAAAAAAAAAAAAAAGCCGCGATTGAGATCTGCGTCGGCAATTCGGTGGGAGGACCTTCACTCCTAGCGGGAGTGAGAGACCATCCACTGAATTGCCGCTGAATAGCTGAACGTGCCGCCCCTCTCTGGAGTGGCCGCCTCAAGCACCTGGTTGGCAAGCTGGTGCCTGGAGCCGGCCCTGCTGGGAGCTGACTTTGTTCGTGAAGACAGAGGCAAAAAAGCATTGAGTACATTAGCTTTTTCCATATCCTCTGTCACTAGCTTGTCTCCCTCATTCAGTAAGGGGCCCACACTTTCCTTGACTTTCTTGTTGCTAACATACCTGAAGAAACCCTTCTTGTTACTCTTAACATCTCTTGCTAACTGCAACTCCAACAGTGATTTGGCCTTCCTGATTTCACTCCTGCATGCCTGAGCAATATTTTTATACTCCTCCCTGGTCATTTGTCCAATCTTCCACTTCTTGTAAGCTTCTTTTTTGCGTTTAAGATCAGCAAGGATTTCACTGTTTAGCCAAGCTGGTCGCCTGCCATATTTACTATTCTTTCTACACATCGGGATGGTTTTTTCTGCAACCTCAATAAGGATTCTTTAAAATACAGCCAGCTTTCCTGGACTCCTTTTCCCCTCATGTTATTCTCCCAGGGGATCCTGCCCATCAGTTCCCTGAGGGAGTCAAAGTCTGCTTTTCTGAAGTTCAGGGTCAGTATTCTGCTGATCTCCTTTCTTCCTTGTGTCAGGATCCTGAACTCGACCATCTCATGGTCACTGCCGCCCAGGTTCCCATCCACTTTTGCTTCCCCTACTAATTCTTCCCGGTTTGTGAGCAGCAGGTCTAGAAGAGAGCATATCTTCTAGGGGACAGGCTGGCTAGACTAGTCTGGAACGCATTAAAGAACAAAAGAGGAGGGTGAAAAGGGAGAATAAATGAGAACATATGTAAAACAAAATCAAGATGTTAAGAACAAAATTAATCAAGACACCAAGGAACATAAAGAGAATAAATTCTTTAAAAGCCTACATACTATGCTAATAGTCTGGGTAATAAATGAGAGGAATTGGAATTGCTCATTTAAGAGCATAAATTTGACCAAATTCGTATAACTGAAACATGGTGGGAAGGTTTGCATGATTGAAATGTTAAAAAAAATCAATGTTTATAACTGATTTAGGAAGGACTGAGTGAGCAAAAGGGAATGGGGAGTGGAACTCTTTCATACCTCAAGCTATCTTGTTGGAAGATGAGGAGCACTCGGGTATGGATGCTCCTATTATGCTGTAGTTGCCCTCAGCTCCTGATTAGTGGGAGGTATAATCACTGACAGGGAGAGGTGCTGGGTTATATTTATTTTTATAACGTACAAAGTGCTTTACATTAAAAGACGGAAACAAGGTCTCTGCTCCAAGAGTTTATATTCTGAAATAGACAGGTAGATCAGACAGTATAAGTGGAGAAACCTACAGAGAAAAAGGAAAATAAGGAGCCTGATTCACCAGTGCATTACTCCCATTTTACATCAGTATAGCCCTACTGATTTCAGTGGAGTTACACTAATGTGAGACTGGAACAATGGTCAACTAGGCCCAAATAATCTATTATTTAAGAAATTGCAACCTTAGAAAACTTCCACCAAAATATTCTTCATGTCCTTGTTGGAGCAAGGAAGACCTATAATGTCTATACACAGGGGGATGGCTTTCTAGACTGGAAGATTATTATTTATATAATGCCACAGTTGAGCATGGCATTTTACAGATCTGCAGGATTTGGCACCGGATAGAGAAAGAAATATAAACTTGTGTTAATAAATTTTTGTTTTTATTTTTCCTAGTGAAGCATCCTACACATCTGTCATCCTTAATTGGAACTGAGATGGACTGCTCAAGAAGCCTCACAAATGACAAATTCCTTTCAGTGAAAGTAAAGTTTCATTCCTCTGTTTATATATAAATTACTGTTTTGCTGAACTGAATTCCGTGCTCATTTCTCTCCATCTGTCATTAAAAGAGAAATGGAACTTACTAAGATCAATATCCAACCCTACACGATGCCTAATTATTTTGGGTGTGATATGTTGTAACAAATACATGTCAGCAGATGCCAGGCACAATTACTATATAACTCACACAGGGAGAGCAGGGACTACAATGCTGTACATATAGTTTCAAAAACACAATCCTCTGACACTTCTGCTAAAGGGGAACTTTTTAAACCAACCCACTGCAGGGTTTCCCTGCGAGTGCTGTGATACACCAGTCTACTCCAGATATCTGGGAGCATATGCTTTGTATACCACGAGCTAGGAAGGCAAACCCTGTAGCTGCTGCAAGCACTAGGCTCTTCGCAGGCTGTAGTCTTTGGGCAGGGAGCTCCTATTGTGGTTTTGGGGACTGTGCATTTAAGGGTTCAGCGTCACAGCCAGAATCTGGGCAGGGCTCTGTGAAGCTCTTGTTGTTATGCACAGCTAGTTGGAAACTGACACAATAAAAAGCAAATCTCTAGCAAGCTCCTAAAGCACGGAGTGATCACTGAACACCAAACCTATTAACACTCACACATTTCAACTAACGGCATACACTAGGGCTGCCAGAAAATAAAAAGTGCAGATACCCAGGTGCAAGGACTTTTAATCAACTCAACAGTCCAGAAGTCAGTCCTTTGGGGCAGTCCATTTGAGGGGTATAAAGGTAACTGTACCTAGGGGCTTTCAGTTTAGTGCCAGGGATACTCCCTTCCAGCCTATCCATGTCCGGGATGCAACAAAGCAGTGACCCTTTTGCCCACTCAGTTCTCTTGTCTATGGCCTTGTTGGAGCCCATCTGTACTGACCTCCTGGCATCACATGCAGGCGGTCCCCTGCTTACCGGTCACTGCCCTGTATCCTCCTGCTGCAACTACTACGGATCCTTTACTGGCAACATGCTGCTTCCTTGCTCAGCTTCTCAGTGTGTCTGCTACCCAGACTTCCTTCCCCAGCCAGCTGTCTAGCGGCTGCCTCCAGCCTGCTGCTCCTGCGCACATGCAGCTTCTGGCTCTTTCCTGGCCCTCGTCGCCCTTGATCTCAGGCTGTCACGCCGTTTTACTGAACTTCTGGAGCGCTCTAGTGTCTGGATATTGAACAGTGCAACACAATGCACCCCACTAGCTAGATCCTTTCCCTCCTGCTCAGAGTGAGGGGAACATGTAAGGAGTCGCTCCATTTATTGTAACTCTATCTGGCAGTACTAGTACCAACTCCCGCCTTATCCTCTCTGTGGACTAGCCATTAGAAGGGCGCATCTCTCACTGAAAGAGCCTGATAAAGCTCACTACTGCCACCTTCTGCAACTCTGTGGTATTTTACTGCAGGCTTATACCATGGGGCTGGTCCCCATTGGTGGGGACTGGGCAGTGACTGGGTATAGCTGGACATCTGTCTTGCTTTTTTCATCTACAATCTTGAAAATGAATTGGTGCATGGGATTTTATATTGGGGTCTTTGAGCATATGTTTCAGCAGCAGCTAGATCTCTGATAAGTACAGCAGAGCTATAGGGAGGCCTCCTGGCTAATGCCTGGGACCCCATGGCACCAGCATTAAGAAAAGGGAGGACGTCCCTCTTTTAATGCTTCCCCTACAGGTGCCCAGCAATCATGGAGCCACCAGGGAGGAGAAAGCAGGGAAGAAGAGGCAGTAGGCCACCTCAAGGCCTTGTTATCAGAGGAATTAGTGGAACAGAATGAGGGGGTAGTGGCTTAAAGGAGGAAAACAGGCTAGCGTGATGGGGGCTCAGATGGCATGAGGAGCAGAAGCGTAAATGATAAGTCTTCTCCGGGATCCCCTGCAAACAATTCTCAGGACTCCAGGCTCCCGCTGTTATTATTATTACATCTGTCTCGTGCCAGAATTAGTGCACAGAGCAGAAACCAGTCTCTTCCATCCCTCTCTGCCATTTGTTCCTGTTCTATCTGCTCCATTGTGTTGAGATTAATAGGCAGCAGGTTTAAAACAAACATAAGGAAGTACTTCTTCACACAATACGTAATCAACCTGTGGACCTAGTTGCCAAGGGATGTTGTGAAGGTCAAAATTATAATGGGGTACAAAAAAGAATTAGACAAGGTCTGGAGGATAGGTCCATCAATGGCTATTAGCCAAGATGGCCAGAGATGCAACCCCATTCTCTGAGTGTCCCTAGCCTCTGACTTCCAGAAGTTGGGAGTGGATGACAGGGGCTGGATCACTTGACGATTGCCTGTTCGGTTCATTCCCTCTGAAGCATCTGGCATTGGCCACTGTCGGAAAATAGGACACTGGGCTAGATGGACCATTTTTTTGACCCCACATAGCCATTCTTATGTTCTTAGATTGATTTTCATGCCCTCCATGCTGAGAGTTCTTTTTAAGGTTTCTCTTGTGTGACCTCGTTTCCTCACACCAGTTGATCCCACTTGACTGCTTCATGCCGGGAGTCTGTGTGTTGGCACCCAGAATACATGCCCCCAAAATGTCCACCCCTTCCTTCTAATTCTAGTGGAGATGAGCAACCGGCTGGTGATTGCTCTCTTCGCTGGTTATAAAGTCTCTCCACCCAATACCCAGAATCTATTGTAGGCACTTATTTTCAAAGGCATCTGGTTTTCTAGCATTTTAATAGATTTTTGGCTCTCATAGCCATACATTAACACAGATTACATTTCAGTTGAAAGTCTCAGTTTTGTTTTGGTATGGTATATCTTTGATTTCCACATGTTGCTGAGTTTAGTGAATGCTGTGGATGCCTTTCCTATCCTTTCCTAAGGTCTCCACTGGCTAACAGAGTACTGTGAGAAATTCCAACTTGAACTAAGGGAAAGACCTGAGCACTGCCAGAAGCAGAGGAG
>NC_048299.1:188825563-188838307 GCF_013100865.1 Trachemys scripta elegans | reverse complement strand
AAGAAGGAACTGAGGGGGCGCCGGGTCGGCTGGGGTATATATTCAGCGCCATGAAGGCGCCACTCTAGGGGGCTCCACAGCCGACCCGCCGGTGTTGCTAGGGTAGAAAATCTTCCGACGATCGTGCACGCGGCGCGCACACACCTAATGGAATGGATATGAGCAAGCACTCGAAGAAGAACTATTACTTACATGTAGTTCAAATGACTGTGTGTGGCCTGAGTCCTCAATAGCTTTTGAAAGTGCTTCAAACATAGCATCATGTATAGAGAGGTCATAAGGTCCAACAGCCTTAACACATTTCTTATTGATTTTTACTAGCTCTGACTTAACCTACCTTCTCACACTAGAATGTCCTAGTCCAGGATGTGTAGAGGAGAAGGATGTCTCTTGGACCCTATCATTTCAAGTCCTTTATGTACCCCACCTATTGAGAGGCTGCTAAAGCAGAAAAGTATGGAATAATTTTAAAACCTGGTTACAGAATTTATTCTAGTGCATATATTCTTCCTATGATCTGAGTAAAGTAGTCTATTCTGCCTGTGGCATCAGCCAAAAACTGCTTACTAACTTAATTCCACAATGTACTTTGATGATAATGTGGAAAACAAACAGCTGTATTTAGATGTTCAGATGCCTGGCTTAGCCCAAAAGACTGGTGTAGAAGGGTGACTCACTGGCAGGTACGCCACCTCCTGAGTATGGCAAAGCAGGCTCTCTTCCTCTGGTGTCCCCTGCCATTAGCCATTCCAGATCTGCGGCAATCAGCTTCTTCTCCGGATTTGCCCCTGAATAACAATTCAACGACTTCATGCCATGTCTTCAGCCTGACTCTGGCTTCAATAGTATTTACAATCCATAAATCAGTGACTCTCAACCTTTCCAGACTACTGTAGCCCTTTCAGGGGTCTGATTTGTTTTGCGTACTCCCAAGTTACACCTCACTTAAAACTACTTGCTTACAAAATCAGACAAAAATACAAAAGTGTCACAGCACACTATTATTGAAAAATTGCTTATTCTCATTTTTACCATATAATTATAAAATAAAACAATTGGAATATAAATATTGTACTTACATTTCAGTGTGCAGTATATAGTGCAGAATAAACAATTCATTGTTTGAAATTTTAGTTTGTACTAACTTCACTAGTGCTTTTCATGTAGCCTATTGTAAAACTAGGCAAATATCTAGATGAGTTGACATGTATCCCCCGAAAGACCTCAGTGTACCCTCAGGGGCACATATACCCCTGGTTGAGAACCACTGCCATAAATCACAGGGCTTTCACACCATCTCACTCAGTGGCCAGTAAGGGAACCCAGGCTGCTCCGCTGCTAAGGTTTTCAGCCCAGAGACCCTGCAGTAAGCAGCTAAGCTCTGCTCCCTTAGGCTCCTTGCTGCCTCCCTGGACTAGTTTCTACCTTGGCTTGCCTCTTCCGGTATCACTGCTCTACAGGCTTTTCACCCCTTCCCGGGCTCTGCAGAGTTTTTCCTGCTCTTATGCAGAGCAACGCCTCCCCAGGCTTTCTCCCTGGAGCTCCCGCACCTCTCTGCCTCTCCCCAGCCTGTCAGAGTGTTTGTGCCTGTCCACTGATTCTTTACCAGAGCTCCCATCTCAGGAGACAATCCCAAGACCTCCTCCCTCCCCTTCTACTGCCCTAAAGTCCTTCCTTTAGGAGCCACCCAGATGGGGCTAATACTAAACTGGGACTGGCTCACCATCCAGGTGCAAATGGATACACTAATTGCTCTCTGGCTCCGGTTAACCCTTGAAGTGCCAGTGTGAGGGAGACACCCCATCATTGCTGGGTATTTAGATAAATTGTTTCTTGATCTTTGACAATTGTTTGCAACTTTTATAAAAGGTCCCTAGCCACATCTCTAACTGATGTAAAATAATGAAAATACACCAATAGAAATACATTTCAAAACAACAACAACAAACCCAAACATAAATGAAGTACCCAGCTAAAATAATCCAAACTCAAAACAACAAAGAATTTGCTACAGAAGTCAAGAAGGCATGGGGAACAAAATCCTGCACCAGCTTTGAGGGTGTGTAATGCCCTTGGGACAGAAAGCGAGGGAAATGAAGTCCATTAGAAGACATCTACCCCCACTGCACAGTATAGGTACCCCCTGGCTCTGCTAAGAGTCTATGTGTGGTCATAAGCTGGAGTGTAGGGGAAAGCCAAATGATTTTATTCGGGTTATTATTTGTATTGCAGCGGCAACTAGAAGCCCCAGTCATGGCCAGGACCCCATTGTGCTAGGCTCTGTACAAACACAGAAGAAAAAGACTGTCTCTGCCCCAAAGTCTTTACAATATAAGACAAGAGACAACAGATGGAGACAGGGGAGTACAAGGAAACAATGAGACAGTATAGTCTAAATAGACAGGGGAAGGAGTATAACACAGGGGAAGGAGTCTAACACACAGAGTGAACAATGTAATGGCAGCAAATGTCGTGTTAGTTTCAAGATTATTTATTTACTTGTGGTGGGTTTAGTTAGGAGGGGATCAGCTAAATGGATGGGAAAGGGAAAGGGATGAAATGGGGACTGGAGGAGAAGCAAGTGTGAAATGAAGTTTGAGGTGAAGAGACTGGGAGGGTTGGGCTGGGAGGGAGCAAGCAATCAGCCAACCAATACAGGGCAGAGAAAGTCAGAAACGTCCAGAGGTCCAAAGGTCCCGGCTTTATCCACTCCTGGTCCAAGTCTATCTGGCTGCTCTCTGCAGTTGCCCCCCAAGACCACCTGGGGAGGGGAGGCATTGCCTGAGTCCTAAGGAATAGCTGGGGCAGGGGTGGCTCCAGGTGGGCCCCATTTTACCTCTTCGCTCCAGCGCAGCAGTTCCTGTACCTACTAGCTACAGCAGTGATTTTTAAACTACGGGTTGCGGCCCAGTACTGGGTCACAGAATGTCAGGCACTGGGTCGTGGTGGCTCTGGTCGGCACCACTGACCAGGTCGTTAAAACTCCCGTCAGCGGTGCTGCCTGGCTAAGGCAGGCTAGTCTCTACCTGTTTGGACTTCACGCTGTGCCCCGGAAGCGACCAGCAGCAGGTCTGGGCTCCTAGGCGGGGGGGCGCTGCCCCCACCCCAAGCACCGGCTCCACACTCCCATTGTCCAGGAGCTGAGGGGGTGGTGCCTGCGAGCAAGAGCTGCGTGGAGCCGCTTGCGCGCCTCTGCCTAGGAGGCAGACCTGCTGGCTGCTTCTGGGGTGCAGCATGGTCCGCAGTGTCATGACAGGCAGGAAGCCTGCCTTAGCACCCCTGCTGCACTGCTGACCAGGCGCCGCCTGAGGTAAGCCCGCGCCCCAGCCCCACACCCCAATCCCCTGCCCCAGCCCTGAGCCCCCCCCAAATCCAAAGCCCTTTCTGCACCCAAACCACTCATCCCTGGCCCCATCCTGCAGCCTTCACCCCTGGCCCAGAGCCCTGACCTCTTCCCTCACCCCAATGCCTGCCCAGAGCCCTCTCCCACACCCTGAATCCCTCATTCCTGGCCCCACCCAACAGCCCTCACCCCAACCCCCTCCCACACCCCAAACTCCTCATCCCCAGCTCGTTGGGTCACAGGCATCAACAATTTTCTTCAGCTGGGTCCCCAGAAAGAAAGTTTGAAAACCATTGAGCCAGAGTCTCTGGTAGGCTGCTTACTTATACCACACCCAGTACAATGGTATCTAAGCACCTTCCAAAAGTGCTACATAGATCCTCCAGTCATCCCTAACTTCACAGGGAGAGACTGGCCATAGACCTGCAAAAACATTAGACTATAGCCTGAAAAGGGGGATCTGTTTCCTCCTCTATTTCCCTGTGCAAAGATCCCAACCAAGTTACTCAGGGCTTGTCTATACAGAGACTTAGTGCATGGCAAGCTGGAGCATACGACACACTAGCCTGCCATGCACTAAATCCCTGATTATGGACCCTGATACCATGCACTTAAAGTTCCATAGAGCACTTTTACTTACTGCTCTTTGAAACAAAAATGGAACAAAAATGGGTCCACTTGGCAATGTAGTGCACGGCAGTACATTCACATTCCAGCTTCCCATGCACAAAGTCGCCATTTGAGTGCTGGAGAGAGGATTCCGCATGCCCCTCCCAAAGAAGGAATAAATGTGGAAGACTAGAATGTCATTTTTACAGAAGTCTGGTGTCCCAGCTACACAGCAGTCACAGCAATGGAGCTTTTCAAGAATGGCAGCTGTAAACTAACTGAACCAAAGCAAGAATGAGGGAATCTGCAGCAATCATTTGATTTAATAGAAAGAGTAATTGTACCAGAAACTCACGCCTTATTCACCACCACATTAGTTCTGGTTGACGCTAGTGTAACTCCAATGAAATCAATGGTGTTTATACTAAAGCAGCGATGAATCAGTCCCCATCACTGCATTAACATCTCCTTTGAAAAGGAATGTCATGGCTTTGCCTTGGCATTTATCTAGCATTCATTCTGCAACTATTTTCTATTCACAGATGTTATCTCTTCATAGTCAGCAGACTTAATTACAGCAGCCATTATACAGCAGTGCAAGTCATCCTACTAAGACTTGTTTTTAAAAATTCAATTATTGCGACTTCACAGGCCTATTTACTACATTAAAACATTCCTCAAAGAACCTGGTCTCTTAGAGGTTTTTAAAAACAAAGCTGATCTACATGAAGTAAATGCTTGTAAAAATATTGTACAAGCTCAAGTGTGATTTTTCAAATACCCTAATATTTAAGTTATTAGTACCATTATACATCCAGAAAGCCTCACTATTTCTTTTATTCTCAAAATTTGCTTTAATTCAACCTTATCCAAAAATCACGTGCCAAGATTTGGCACAAAGAAAATTTTCAGAAATAAGGCAAACTGCCTTGAACACTGGAGCTAATAATCAAAAAGTTATTTTACCTTAAGGACACCATGAATTTGAAATATAGTCACTTTTTAAAAGTGAGTTAAAAGTTTCAGGTACCCCACCTACCTCTAGCCATTATCTCTGCTTTTACAATCATGTTTTTCCTATTTTTGAAAATGATTTCTTGTCCCTGTGCGAAAGATCAACCCAACCAACTAGGTGAAATGACAAAGGGTCTGTCTTAGAAACACTGATACAAAGTTACACCTGTGTCCAGGTGAATAGTCCCCTTGATTACCAAAATGGACTAACATTCCAAACTCTGACAATAAAGTGTCATGGTATCTTTAATGATCAAAAATAGTCCGGATTTTGGTTTGGTGTCTCAGACAAAAGGCAACACCTCTTGCAGCACAGTAACCCTAATACAATGCTGGGCCTTTAGTTAAGTCCTAAAAACAAGGCAAGATGTGCCATTTATCCAATCCTCCCTACTACTTCCCTGCAGAGCTGGGTTTTCTCTGAAACCATCCAAACTCTAGCTTGGCTCAACTTTTCTTAGCTTGCGCCAAGTTACCAGCCTGAATTGGGATAGCTGCAGTCAAAAGTATTTATTCTTTAACCTCCTTGTATTGCTGGATGCATCCATTGCAATGAATTTTTCCAACAAGAGAACTGGATGCCCAGCATCTAGATTTTCTGATGTGCATATTACTCTAAACACAAAACACATGCTCCAACTACAGTGGCATTGTTATAACTGTTTTTCTTCCCCCGTTTCCTAGCATGACTGAAGCCTTTGTGCTCATCTTTTTTATGTTGCACGTGGTGGTAGATGGTAATTGATAGGTAGTACGTCTGAGGCTCTATAGACTTTTTCCACCACTGCATCAATTGCCTTTTTCTATACGCCTGATAAACACACATGGGCAATTGTCATTTAATTAGAAGTTTTGCGGCTTCTGGAGCAATTTATATAAATTTGTATAAGACAGTCAGTCACCCAAGCATTTTAAATGGGATCTTTTGGGCATGATTTTAGCAACATAAGAAGTAACTAATTTTGAGGTGAGATACACTGACTCTTTAGGTTTCATTTTCACACCAAAATAGTTACTTCTCATGTTGCTAAAATCATGCCCAAAAGATCCCATTGATCCCATTTAAAATGCTTGGGTGACTGACTGTCTTATACAAAGAATAGATCATATCTGGCAGGATATCTGTATCTGTGTTCACATAAGTTACTGTTCACCAATTTAATAAATTAATTCAGTTCCCACATACTGTGAATCAAGTTTGTTGTATAGATGTATCTAACTCAGCCCCAATTAAATTCCTGTTTACACTGATCAAATATTGTTTGAAAGAAGTGTTACTGCTAGTATTGTCTAGTGTTAACAAAAGTATCTGCAGTATCTCCCAAGTACACATTTTCTTTTTTCAGTGAATGGACTACTGAGAGAATAGCTTCCTCCAAATGTAGCAGCAGTAAAAATCATTGACTACATGATAGAACAGCAATACTCTGCATGTACATCAAACATTTTATCTTGGGATTTCAAAGCACATAGCGAACAAATTAAGCTTCATAGTGCCAATGTGAGGCAGGTATTTAGCCCAATTTTACAGATGGTAAACTCTACACAAAGTGATTCATTGGTAGAACCTGGCTGTAGCTCTACTAAACATTCTAGCCTATGTAACATTTCACTCTACCTTGGTCACATTGATTATCTGTCACACTAAATCAGATTGTTATATTTCTTTAGAAATCAGAAGAAAAGATAGCAAAGTTCTGGCTAAACCCAGAAATGAGTAACTTTGTAACTTTCATTATTGTAACTTTGCAGGATGGTGGAATGAGGGCATTTAAGCAGGAGAAAAACCTAAACAAAACAGCCTAACAAGACGCACTTCTATTCCCTTTATTCTCAATGGAGAAAACTAAGGGGTTATCTACACACAAAAGCTGTACACTTTATGCCAATGTAGTTAAAGCAGTACAACCTACTAGTATTATTGCAGTTAAATTGGCATGAAGGCACTCAGTTATGGCTCATTCACATATGGAAAGGGGAATAAGCTATACTCATAAAAGGCATCTTTACATTAGTATAACTGCATCTATACTAGGGCTTGCTCCTGTATAATTTATATGGGTAAAAAAATATTGTTATTGTTGAAATTATTATATATGTACAAAATGCGTGTGTAGTTCAGGCCTAACACTTTTCTTTTAAATTCACTTCTGTAAAGTGTGGGAAGTTGCAGACAAGTTACAGTAAATTAATCTATAAGAAAGAAATAACTAATGTCTCTTACTCAAACAGGTTTGTCTCAGTCATGCCAGTCATGATGAGACTAGGTCATTTTGAGAAACTGTTTAATGCTAGTTTAAACCAGCAAGCAGATCTCTCTGTCCTCAGGATGACATCATTGTCATGTGCCAGGCAATGTTATTCATACTGATGGGTTCAGCTAAAAAGTTTCCAGATTGCAGCAGTGGAATACAGCAGGTCATTAGCAAGCATACAAATAAAGATAAGGAAACCAGGTACAAACAAAAAAAATAATTAATGCAAACTATAACACACTAAATAATGTCTTTTCCAAGTTCCTTCCAGTACTGTTACTATAAACTTGAATCTCAGATATCTACCACAAGTAAACACGATAATCCCAACAGCCACCTTGTATCAACACTATTCTGTTAATTCTTCCCTTCCTTCCCACCCCTCTTCAGTTCCTGATACCTGCAGCTCTATTTCAAACCTTCAGACAAGTGCACACATTTCTTTATCAGCCATACTGTTTCCACTTCAGGTTGTGATCTCAGATCTTAACATTTAAGCAAGAACTGGCGTGATCAGTATGTGTCTGGAGACAGCGAAGGAAAATCCAAGGAACTGTAAGGAATGTGTTGGCAATTCAGTATGTGACATTCTTCTCTCTAGTCATTGAACCGATGCCCTCAGCACAGGGTTAGGGGCTTCTCTGCTACTATGTTACGCCTCCTTTCAGAAGTGACAAAAAACTGAATTCATAGGGACCTGTGTTCTCAGTAACTACATTTTCCTCTTAATTCCCTATGTACTTCCTATTGGTATGGTCATCTATACAGTAATATTTTATTCTGTTAAAACCTGGTCCAATGCCCATTGACTTCAATGGACTTTGAATTGGTACCTTAAACAGTTGCTGTTTTACTTATTGTCATGGATGCATAGTGCTCAGTGTCCTAATTGCAAGGACATGCAATATTCTTTAGGATTCTTCTTGATAAAAACCACAATGTAAAACTATGTCAATTGCATATGAGCTAGGAACAATATAGAATACTAAAGGATGAAAAACCCACAGTCTCTTATTTTTCATTCACATAGTTTGCAGGATTTTTTTACCATTAGAAATAGTCAGATTTTCAAAAAAATTAGTTCAGCATAATTGCTCGTACTATACTCACTCTGCCAGTTTTTGTGATGCTACAAAAACATTTTCCTATTTTTTTTTTAAAAAATGGTCTTTGCCTTCTTGCTGTATGAAAGACCCACACAAATAAGTAGAGAAATGGACTATGCAAGGAAACAAATTGACTATATATAAAACACTCAAATGGACAAAGTAAACATAGAAAAAGAAAAGTTTTTCTTCTGTAATAAACATCGAAGTCTATTAGTACATGGCATCTGACAAAAGTGTGATTTTAAGTTGACGATGTCCCTTTAAAAGCAACAATTGCTTAAAATTATTGTTCTTTTTGATCTAATTAACTGTCATACATTCAATTTTAGCACAAACTTCAAAATGACAAACAGTCTTAAACAAACTAAGGTCCTAGAATACTGGTCCTGAAAGGACTCCTGTCTAGTCCTTTCATACTGCAATGACTTAATACTGAATAACTCTGCTTGTTCTTTCATATTAATTTGGCTTTTGCAGAAGTTTGCAGATTGCCTGATTTATAACAGCAGATTACAGTAGCCCACTAGTTATGTGTGATAATTTCTGAGAAGTAGCAGGATTTGTCATTTCAAGGGGGAAAATGAATAAATATGAATACTGAATAGTTTTGTGTCATTGTACAGATTTTTTAAAGTAGTACAATAAGGAAACTTTCTTAGCATATTAAGAAATTCAATTACAAAGGCCCTAAAGCAACTTTATTTCAAATCTTTAAAGTTTTTATGGAGCATGTAAATAATTTAAAGTGTTAATTTCTGTTCTAACTGAGCCAGACCCTTGAAGGATGTGTTGTATATTCTCATAGGCAGGGCACCATTCTGCAATTCTGTGCAGTTTTGTTGAAAACAATATATTTTGCAGGTGCACAACAGCCAGACCACAGGGTCTACAAAAGTTTGCTACAGACTTTTACTGCCTTGCTACAGTCTTATGCTCTGATGTTACAAAGTAGCAGGTACTATGACCCTATACAAACTACAAATTAAAAAGCAGAGTGGAAACTTCTGAGACCTGTTGATTCTATTGATGTTGTATCTATTGATGCAAGCAGGAGCAGTCTCTCATCACCCCTCACACTTCTGGATCATTTTCCAACCTGAGCACAAACTTTTAAAGCACTGAGGTCCTTATCTTGTGATCAGCACACACGTGAACAGTCCCATTGCAGGACAGAAGCCCAAGTACGGCAGAATTAATGCCTCTTCTCCTGTCAAAAAGGGGACCTTGCAGGGTCCAGTCAGATGTACTTACTGGAAAGCAAAAGTCCGGTCACTGTGGGTGAGCGGGTGGAGTGGGAGGAAGTGGCAGCCTGTCAGCTGGCCCTGAGGAGGCAGCTCCCGCGGCAGCATGCATGCACTGACTCGGACGGCCCCTTTAAAGGCTGCAGTGGAGGACAGAGTGCAGGGGCCCATGGCGAGTGCGGTAAGGGGCTCCCAGTGGGCATGGAACGTTCCCTAGGAGGGAAGGAACGCCAGCTGCAGTGCCTGCCAGTGCTTTCCCTGGCCATGCTGCCAGGCAGCTCCGGGGTTTGGGAGGGCTTGAATGGGCAGGTAAGGGGGTTGCTGGGCAGACAGTGCGGAGGGAGGCTGCTGTGCAGGAGTGCGGAGTCTTGCTTGCCTGGCTGCTCCTGTGAGACCACAGCACTCATCTGACCTGCACTCCCAGGTGGCCTGCTGGAACTGGAGTTCGCAAGTCCCTTGGGGCTGCTCGTGCTGGAGTTGCCCAGGGTTTAGAGAGGTGCTGCTGGGACTGGAATCTGCTTAAGCATTAAAGCAGCAGAGGGCTTGGCAGATTTTGTAAAGGGGGAGAGGGAGAAGAACAAGGGGGGCAAGGCCTTGAGGGAAGAGGCAGAGCAGGGCCTCAGTGGAAAGAGACGAGGGTGGGGGTGAGCGGGCGGGTGTCCTGTTTTCAGAAACTAGAAAGTTGGCAACCCTACTTGTGCACTATTATTTCAGAGGCAGTTGGGCATAGAGGACACTCAATAGTACAGTTTGAGAGAGCTGGTCAGGGAATGATTATTTTTCTTCCTGAAAAAAACATTTTTCTAAACACGTTTTAATTTTTGTTGAAAACCTTTTTGATAAAAGTTTGACAAAAACAAGTTTCTTAAAATTTTCCATTCATTGAAAAGCCCTTTTCTAAATATTTTATGGATTTTGTTGCCAGCTTTAATATTTGATTTGATCCTTCTCCCTCCATCCTTTAGACAGTGGAGGACGATAAATAGCAGGGTCCCCCAAGGATCTTTGTGTTCAACATAGTCATAAATTATCTGGGAAAAGGGGTGAACAGTGAGGTGGCAAAGTTTGCAGATTATACAAAATTATTCTAGATCATTAAGGCCAAAGCAGACTGCAAAGAGTTACAAAGGGATCTCACAAAACTGGGTGACTGGGCAACAAAATGGCAATTTAAATTGAATGTTAATAAATGCAAAGTAATGCACATTGAAAAAAAATCCAAACTATACATACAAAATGATGGGGTCTAAATTAGCTGTTACCACTCAAAGAGATCTTGGCGTCTTGGTGAATAGTTCACTGAAAACATCAGCTCAATGTGCAGCAGCAGTCAAAAAAGCGAACAGAATGTTGGGACCCATTACGAAAGGGATACATAATAAAAAAGAAAATATCTTAATGTTGCTATATAAATCCATGGTATGCCCACACCTTGAATACTGTGTGCAGTTCGGGTTGCCTCACCTCAAAAAGGATATATTAGAATTTGAAAAAAATACAAAGGGCAACAAAAATGCTTAGGGGTATAGAACTTCCATATGAGGATAGATTAAAAAGACAGAGACGGTTCAGTTTAGAAAAAAAGAGACAAGTAAAGGGAGAATATGACAGGTCTATCAAATCATGCATGCTGTGAAGAAAAAGCATTATGGGCCCCTCCATATAACTCACAAACCAGGGTTCAAGCAATGAAATTAATAGGCAGCAGGATTAAAACAAA
Organism: Trachemys scripta elegans; assembly: GCF_013100865.1. Taxonomy (NCBI): domain Eukaryota; kingdom Metazoa; phylum Chordata; order Testudines; family Emydidae; genus Trachemys; species Trachemys scripta. The sequence continues at coordinate 188,827,016 of NC_048299.1, read as the reverse complement.
CATAAGGAACGATTTCTTCACACAACACACAATCATCCTGTGAATCTGGATGTTGAAAAGACCAAAAATATTACTGGCTTCAAAAAAGAATTAAAAGATAAGTTCATGGAGGATAGGTCTGTCAATGGCTGTTAGCCAGGGTGATCAGTGATGCAATCCCATCCTCTGGGTGAGTCTAAACCTGTGACTGCCAGATGCTGAGATTGGTTGACAGGGGACAGGATCACTCAATAGTTGCTGTGTTCTGTTCATTCCCTCTGAAAGCCACTGTCGGAAGACAGGATACTGGGCTAGATGGATCACTGGTCTAACCCACTATGGCCATTCTTATACACCAGTTGTCTTCGTGGGCCTTGATCCTGCACAGCTCAGACTGGGTGAATCTTATTGCAGTGTAATAAATTAAGACTGAAAACTCTTAAGGACAGCAGCTGTTCAGCACAACAGGTTCTTGATCCTGATTGGGGCCTTTGAACATTTCCAAAACAAATATTAAAAATGACAACTGCCAATATGAAACTGATCTGCAATGCTTGTTGATATTTCTACAATCACACAGCCCAAGATACTTGGGTTATTTGCTCTTTTGTTGAAAAGAATGGAGTATTGTCACCATATTTTTGAAGTTACCTTTTAGTTGTAAAATTTTCCCTTCTCCCTCCCCCTCCCCCTAGATATGAGCAGCACTCATAATTTTACTGCACGTGAGCGGCTAGCAGGGGCTTTTGCTACTGAGAGTTTTCAAGAGGCTGACAGGTTATCTGCTGATCTGCGGTTTTTCAGTAGCGTGGGTGATGCACAGACCCCTTTCATTATTTCTTACATTGTTGGAGTTTTACTCTACAAGTTGCAGAATATATTTTTATTTGCAAAAAGCTGAGAGCATTTGCAACCTCCCTTTCTAAAACAGTGACATCCAGTGTGAGAAACCTTGATGCTCCTCACAACTAAAGACCAAATATTTTCCATGCTTTATCTGATCCCATTTAATCCATATAAATACATGGAGTTATTTATTACACTTACTCAGAAATCTTGCTGGTGGTTTACAGTGGACTATTTGTTCAGGGAAATATTTTATAGCATACTTTGTCTTGATTTTACACATTGCCAAGTGGAAGAACTATTCTAGATTTAGTGTTACTGCTAAAAAAAAATCACTTATTAAATTATGAGCAGTTTATTTATTTAGATGGATATTTTATGACTATATAAGGAAGAAAGTAGATACAAATGAAACATGAGAATGCGGAGTGAATAAACAGCATCCTCAAAACTTCCATTGCTAGTTAGGAGAAAGGTTGAAGCCCAAGATTGCCACTGCAGCTTTCATCTGGGCAAGATTTGGGCTGTCAGTAGCCAAAGGGTTGCACTGTATATATATATATATATAATTTTTCTTCTCTGATTTAAGGTGGGACACACACATACGCATATATATGCGTATGTGTGG